>NC_068287.1:28012811-28100311 GCF_025860055.1 Xyrauchen texanus
ATATTCTGTGTCTCACAGTAATGTTCTTTGTGCACTTTTTTCTCCTATCACCAAAAAAAAATATATATATATTGTGTACATGAGACCACTTGGCAATAAAGCTCATTCTGTTTCTGATTCTGATAATATAAGAGTATGTTACCGCTGCCCTGTATGCCACCCTACGAGAACTAAACTTTAGGGTTTTAAGATCCTGCAGGGTGCCACGCTCTACTACCGTTTACTGTTAGAGTGTGGGGATAAAGTCTTTGAGACATTGGGTGAATGAGTTTGATCCTGCTCTCTCACTGCTCTGATCTCTCTCTATCTGTAGCGGCAGGCCTGGCTAATAGGAGCTGACCTCTGAACATGTCACCTATCAACTTCCATTCACACTGCTGTGGCCAGGGAATGGATCTTAATTTAAACTTGTGTCTCTTCTTGTGTCCTTTATACACCATTGCTGGTACAAACCTTGCCATGCTATTTTATGGACCAAATCCACTTAGAGATTTGAAGTGTAAAAGAATAGGACACCTATAAATGATAATAATTTACTGTCCTTCCGGTTGTTCCAAAACCCCACTTTCTTTCTTCATTGAGAATCCGATTCATTGAGAATCCGTTGTGCATGAGTCATATGGACCACTTTTATGATAAGATTAAGGAGCTTTTGCTGACTTTTTGAAGCTTGAATGCTCCAATCCCTTTTCAGTGTCATTACATGTAATAGAGAAATGAGTACACTCTTTAAAATGTCTCTTTTGTGTTCCAAAAAGGAAAGAGAGTCATATTGCTTTTGATCAAGAACAGGATGAGTAAATTATGACATTAAATGATATATCAATCTCTACACAATCACTTGCATATGCGACTACAATTTTTGTATTTGGCAACTGGCTGGTAAATGTTTACATTTTCACTCACCAGTACTTGTGTAGTGTAGTGTAGTGGTGGAGTATTCAGCAACAAGATTCTTTCACTGTGTGTTGAGAGCAAAAATTATTCCCTGTGAAATGCATGTCCAAAAACGAGACATGACCCATTTGTCATTGAATAATGTATTTTTTTATACACTTTCTATTCTCCACACTCAGTTGTTGATCAAAAACAACAAAAAAATAAACATTTAATTCAAATCATGCATGGCACTGATGAGATAAATCCATTCAAGATGAGATAAAGCCTCTTCCGTTAACATTTAAAGATGCACTTTACAGAAATGTCATTTTTTTATAGAGACAGTACCAGTTTGAGCATGTTTTCAACAAATCAATGTCAATACTTGTAAATAATTAAAATAATTCATGTAACAAAATAATCTATGAAATAATACAATATATTTTTTTTTTATTTTAATATGTTCATTGAATTAAAAGCCAAAATGTGACCAAAATGATGAAAAACTAATTAAATTAAATTAGTAAAATTAGTTATGTACCTAGTGAGAAGGTCCCCTGTATAATTAACCACATTAGCTGAGAGAGAATTTGTTTCATATGTACTAAACAAATGGGACATTAAAACTGTAAGATACCCTCATGAACCAATATTGAATCGAACCTAGAGCTTGTGAATCAAAATAGAATCAAATCATGAAATAGATACACAGCCCTATTAAAAGACTGTTCCTTTGATGTTTAAATTGGATAATGTAACAGTAAAAGGTGGGCAAGGAGGAGGACATAGACACACACAGTGGCTGCATGTGGCTCTCTCTGTCCCTAACTGGTTCCTCCGGCTCGTCTTTAGCCCCTTACCAGCTGATTAGCCCGATTCAGGGCTAGGTGTGTGTCCTCACAGCCCGGCCCCACCCTCCTCCTCAACACAGATAGTTTTGCTTGAATTAAGCAGTGTTGTGTAGACATGAAGAGCCTGCAGGTTTTAGAAAAACATCTGTTCCCAGTAATTAATTGTTTGTGTAAAAAGCCATTTTGAGTCATCGGTTAATGTTGTTGTGGACTGTAATTCAGGTGTATACAATTATATAAATGAAGTTGTAGTCACTTAAGACCAAAGCAAGCAGTGTGCTACACCTGTGTCTTTCGCCCACTTCTTAATACCAGTGAGACATGAACAGCAAATGTCGAGCAAGCTGAACATCTTCCACCTGCACTGTCTACACTGCCAAGTAGGAGCCACGTGTTATTGGATCCACAGATCCTGATAACAATTCTGTCATCATTTACATTTACATGTTGTGGAACACAAAAGGAGATGTGAAACAGAAGGTAGCCTCAGTCCCCTTTCACTTTTATAGTATGAACATCTACGTTTGTGTTCCACGAAGGAAATTAAGTCATATGGGTTTGAGCAAGATACATTTTATTTTCATTTTTATATTTTATTTGAAACTATCTCTTTAACTACTGTTAAAATCAGAGGAATGATAAATTGATGAAAAAGTAGTTCAAGCCCCAACCCTAGCCCTAGAATAATCCTAAACCTAAACAGAACTGCTGCTCACTGGATGTTTTTTGTTTTTGGCACTGTTCAGAGTAAATTCTAGAGACTGTTGTGCATGAAAATCCCAGGAGATCAGCAGTTACAGAAATACTCAAACCAGCCCATCTGGCACCAACAATCATGCCACGGTCCAAATCATTGAGATCAAATTCTGATGGTTGATGTGAACATTAACTGAAGCCCTGAAGTATCTGCATGACTTTATGCAATGCACTACTGCCACATGATTGGCTGATTAGATAATCTCATGGATGATTGTTGGTGCCAGATGGGCTGGTTTGAGTATTTCTGTAGCTGCTGATCTCCTGGTATTTTCACACACAACAGTCTCTAGAATTTCTCAGAATGTTGCCAAAAACAAAAAACATCCAGTGAGCGGCAGATCTGCGGATGGAAATGCCTTGTTGCATCAAGAGATGTCAACAAAGAATGGCCAGACTAATTAGAACTGACAAAGTCCATAGTAACACAGATAAATGCTCTGTACACTTGTGGTGAGAAGAATGTCATCTCAGAATACGGGTTGGTGCTGTTTTGTGGGCACGAGCGGGACCTACACAATATTAGGCAGTTTTAATGTTGTGGCTGATCGGTGTATAAATGATGAGAATGTTTGTGGTTTAACCCTCATGTTCTGTTTGGGGTCTAAGAGACCTAAAGGCAATTTTTATAGCTCAAAAATATGCTTAGCCTTGACATATCATGTTGATTGTATAAACCGATTATAAACTAAATTTCAACTTGATAACAAGCTTCATCCGTCCTCCATTAATTTTTTTAAATTACTTTTGTTTGAGGTCTCAGAGACCCCGGCTTTTAAATATGAATACCCATAATAACATTTTACATGCTAAGATTCTCTGCCAGTTGTTGTATTTGGATTTCTTTCATTGGATTTTTCTACAGTGTGTTATTTCCGAGGTTGATATCGACCCCAAACAGAAATACTGTGACAATAATGAATGCAAGTCAAATTTCTGAAAATCCATGCCTACCTTGTGGTTAAATAGAGGGATATATTTATCTACTGGGTTTTGATTTGGTCAGTGGAACTTATTAAAATAAATTAAAAGGGGAACTGGGACTCCAAAAATAAATGTAGTGAAGTCAAACTCAACATAACATGAGGGTTAATGGGAAGCATGAAACAATTTGTGAACATAGTATGGCTATCATGGCATAAATATCTATTCCGTGCCCATTCAGGTGTGTGTGGGTTCACACATTTCTGTTTTGCTTTAGATCGTCAACTACTATTGGTGAGCCCAGCACAATACATTGATTTCCTATTGGTTGATATGAGTTGGATTTAAATAGCAATAGGATGAAGTTCTGAGCAAACACACTATTTTTCCTCCTCGTTTGTCCTTTTTTCTTCATCTCTCTGTGATCCCTCTAGTAATCACTGGTTTCATAAGCATGGAAGATGACCTTTTTGAGTCTCAGAGCCAACAAGCTAAAATTACGTCAAGCAGGACAAGATGGACCGGCCTCTAGCGAATGTATAAAGCAAGGAGAAAAGGATGGATGGAGAGGAATGGAAGGAACACGATGAAATGACTTGCCAAGACAGAGGGAAAGATAACTATTGAGTTAGGGCATACAGGATACCAGCAGTTGGAGAGTGCTGCTGTGTCTTGTGGGATAGCTTCACATCTTCCTTGTAGGCCATTTTTCTCTTCTGTCACATTCTCCGATGTGACAACAGCCTTCTGGACATCATGTCCCACCAATCCTCCCCTGACAGTTAACATGACACAAACACGCATGCACTCATGCCCACGCTAGAAGTGTCCTCATAAGCCACATTTATAGCATAATACCCTTGTAATTACCAGTTTGTAACCTAAAAATTTTTTCTCATAAACCACCCAAACCCACCAACATACACACACATCCACATTAACACTTTAAACTGTATTCCTCCCTGGCCTAAAAACATAGAGCGTCAATGTCATCATTTCTAAAACAACATTGGTTCATGCATGCATGGATCTGGCCTTCACGCATCCAAAGCTGAGGCAACATGTTCAAGTGTTATTTTGGCCTTTTTGGATATTAACAGTCATGGACACTGAACTGTTGCCGTATGGCAAGAGCTGCATAACAATTCTTAATTGGGGATAATCCTATGTATTTCTATTAAATTCTATTATATTATCTATCTCTATCTTTATCTCATAATTTTATTCCTCTCTCCATTTCCCTTTTCTCAGTTCTCCTCCTCTATTTTGCTCCTATGGCTCCTCTCATTTTCTTTCTATATTTTTTTCTCTCACTGTCTGACCACTTGGGGGCCTCCTGCTTATATCATATCATATGAAATACTGCCAGATCTGGAGTGTGTGTTAGTGTAATAAGAGGTAAAGTATGTTTGAGGGAGGAGAAAATAGAATGCTGAAATAAGGACATGTTATTCAGTGCATTTCATTGCAGTTTTACTCTGTGATCAATACTAATGAGAGCTGAGACTGCGTAAGGCCGCAGACCAGAAAGAGTCATCATTTCATGATATGAAATCATCTCTCATCCATCTGAAAACTATGGATGGATGGATGGACGGTGAGGCAGAAGTGTGTGTGTATGTGTGTGCTATCGTTATCTAAAAGCTGCGTTCAAGAGGTCTCTTCTGTCTTTGTCAGATCAGAGTGATTAATTTGTCTCCTCTCTTTTCGCATCTCTCATTCTTTCTGTTTGAAGCTTCTGTCACTCTGCCCTGCTCGACCCCATCATCACTCATTCTTCCCAATCCCCTCTCCTGTTGACCTTTGACCTTACCCTCACACCTCTTTATCAGTCGCAAACACCTGAGCACTTTTAGACACTCACAGACGTAAACCTGACTCCTGCTGAATATCTCTGTCATATTACTAGGTCTCTGAGTTTGAAAGTTACTTGTGAAAGTTACCTGTGATATGACTTTGCGATGAACAATAAAATAAGTGAAATGTAGACTTACAATCAGGGGTGTAAAATAACGAACTACAAATACTCACTTTACTGTAATTAACTACTTTTCCCAAGAATTTTAGTTTTTTAAGTACGGTAGATTAATTTTTTTTATACATTTACATTTACTTGAGTACATTTTAAGTGCTGTAACTGTACTTTTACTGCACTATTTTCCCACTGTCTTTGTTCACTACTTCCCTGTCCTGATTTTATTTTTATCTATCAACATGATTGGCTAGGAAGAGTCTGGTGACTCCCATCAAATCAAATCACACATAAAAATCTTGAACGGCAGCTGCAGATTTGGCGCCTGAGATCACTTTTATCACTGAGATTATTGGATTGATGTGAGAGATTAAGGCAATGTTATCAATAGGGCTGGGCGATAAAACAATCTTGATGTTTATCTGAAAAAAAGAGAGATGTCTGTGATATCGATGATAAACTTTTGAGTAATTTTCTATACGTAGCCTATGATCTACATCTAGAACAGGGGTGTTCATTACATCGATCGCGATAACAAGACAAACACTGTAGCTGCGTGCTGTTTGATTGACAGGCACTAATGTTTGTTCACTAATTTGTGCCTAAATGATCAAATACACTTCATAATTCCACCAATGCCCGTCTTGATGAGGCATTAATGTAAACACAGTCGGTTTGGTCTAAAATGAACGTATGTTGTTGCAACACGTTTTGGAAGTGTACATGTAACCGAATTAAGCACTGTCTAGAAGACTATGTCATTTAAAGGCTATTAATCAAACAACAAGGAAATGAGAAAACCACACTACTTTTGGCTGAATAACTTGAGGAGCTTTAAAAGTATTAATGTAATTTAATACATTTAATAATAATATTTTTAATAATATTGTTAGTTTTGTTTTTATAATACCGACAACCTGATGTAGAGATTGCATTCATTTCTTCTCCCTGCCCAGTAGATGGCGATATGCATGAAGAATATCACCAAAAACAAAAGAAGAAGAAAGTGAAAGTTAAAGTGGAGATTGACTGAGCAGGGAGGAGAACCTCTAGCAAAAATGGACTTAAATATGGATCTGTTTCTCACACAACCTATCTGAAGTCATGGATTTAACCACTGGAGTCACATGGATTAGGTTACTTTTATGCTGATTTATGTGATTTTTGGAGCTTCAAAATTTTGACACCCATTCACTTGCATTATATGGACCAAAAGAGCTGAAATATTCTTCTAAAAATCTTATTTTGTGTTCTGAATATGAAAGAAAGTCATACACATCCGGGATGGCATAAGGGTGACTAAATAATGAGATAATTAAAATTTTTGTGTGAACTATCAATTTAAATTAAGCATTAAGTAAACTGATTTTAATGTAATTGTTTCATATATTATGATATTGAAAATATATTTTTGATCTTTTCATTTCTGTAATCATGTCACCCTTTTGTTTATTTTTTTAAATCAGATTTATGTAGTGTTTACAGTATCATAGATAAGTGATGTATTTTAAAAGTTGTCAGTCACAAACACCTATAAAATAGCAATATTGTTTATTCTTTCTGGCAAACAGCCATAAAAGGGAATGTAAATTACGATATGTGTGCTACATTTTTAAATTGAGGCATAGATTGTGCAACTCAGTACTCAATACTCACTACTCATGAGTACTTTTAAATGAGCTACTCTTTTACTCTTTCTTGAGTAGTTTTTAGGACAGGTATGTTTACTCTACTCAAACTAATACAATGAACTCATGATACAATGAAAGAGGGACCCAAGCAATAATCAAAATCTCTGTTGCACGCATTATGAAATCATTGTCAAAAAAAACATTATATAGATTTTCTTGCAACTAATGGACCTCATTGCTAAAATCAAAAACAAATTCTAATTCAATATAATTATTTTAGGAATGTTGCTTGGAGGCAACATTGTGAGACAATGGAAATAAATTAATCAAAGTTTTTTATTTATTTAAATGTGGTGTACATTTGATGGAAAATATACTGAAAATAAACAAAATAAAACCAGCAATGAACGGTTCTTTTAAACTATTTTATTACACTAAATATTATTGTAATAGACTTTACACTATCTGCTATATGACACAATCTAATAGAATAATCTCCTAGCTAACTATTTACCTAAAGTAAACTTAAATATTAAAAGGATAGTTCATTAAAAAATGCAAATTCTCTCATCATTTTCTCATCCTTATGCCATTTTAGTTGTGACTTTCTTTCTTCAGCAGAGCACAAACGAAGATTTTTTGAAGAACATTTCTGCTCTGTTGGTCCTTTCAATGGATGTGAATGGTGGCCAGAACTTTGAATGTCAAAACAGCACATAAAGGCAGAACAAAATGAATCCATAAGACTCCAGTGGTTAAATCCATATCTTCAGAAGTGATTTAATAGGTGGGTGAGAAAAAGATCAATATTAAAGTAATTTTTTACTATAAACCTCTACTTTCACTTTCACATCTAAAGGCCACTAGTGGCACCTGTTTAGTTTCACTTGCACGTCTGAAAGTGAAAGGTGGGCTTTATAGTAAAAAAGGACTTAAATATTGATCTGTTTCTTACCCATATCTATAATATCACTTTTGAAGGTATGGATTTAATCACTGGAGTCTTACGGACAGGGTTGGGAGGGTTTCCTTTGAAATGTATTCCACTACAGATTACAGAATACATGCTGTAAAATGTAATTTGTAACGTATTCCGTTAGATTACTCAAGGTCAGTAACGTATTCTAAATACTTTGGATTACTTCTTTAGCACTGGTAGATATTTTCACTTGTTTTGACTATAAAAACTCTGTCAGTACAGTAAGATAAAATACACGTTAAAATAAATTTTCTGGAAAACCTAAACATCTTATGCAGTGTCATTTCTAAAAAAAAGATTAATCAAATTGATCTTGTTTTAAGGATTTTTAGATATTTTTACAGGAAAACAATACAAAAATTATTATCAAGAATACCATTTTTGATCTAATATCAAAGGTCTTACTAGAAAAATTAAATTATGACCCAACATGAATTTTCTTGATAATAAATATGATCGTGCATGGTAACATGTGTATGTAAAATGGCTAGAAATAGCATTTTAGCTTAGCGTAAAGCTGACAATTAATTTTTCTGCTTCAAACTTATTTCTCTGTCTGCTCGTATGAATGTAACACATCATGAGAAAGTGTTTCACCACTGTTCAAATGCTCTTTGGATCTCATAATTTATATGTATAAATGTTTTCCATCTGAAAGGACTAAATATTAAATGAAACAAATGAAAATATAATGCAAAGTAATCTTTTCTGTTATCAAAATACTTTTGGAATGTAACTGTATACAATTATTTAAATTGCAACTGTAGTGGAATACAGTTACTTATATTTTGTATTTTAAATATATGATCTCATTACATCTATTCCGTTACTCCCCAACCCTGTTTATGGATTACTTTTATGCTGTATTTATCTGCTTTTTGGACCTTTGGACATTCACTTGCATTGTATGGACCAACAGACCTAAAATACTCTTCTAAAAATCTTTGTTTGTATTCAGCAGATGAAAGAAAGTCATACACATCTGGGATGGCATGAAGGTGAGTAAATGATGAGAGAATTTTCATTCCCCGTCTGTTGCTCACTTCGACGTTGTGTCAAAGAAGCGACACTTGGGGTCTCTCTTGAGAGCCTCGCGCATCTCTGAACTTGAGAAAAGGCCAATGAGAAATTGCCAGACAGAATTTACATATCCTTCCCCCGGATATACGGTATAAAGGGAGGGAATCATGCATGTGCCATTCTGATTTTTTCTTCGGAGCCGAACGGTTGTGTGATTAGCGATCTGCAGTCACTTACTGTTCCACTCATCTCTATAGAGCAGGGGTGACCAACCCTGCTCCTGGAGAGCTACCTTCCTGCAGATTTTAGATCCAACTCTAATCAAACACACCTGAACTAGCTTATCATGGTCTTTAGGATTACTTGAAAATGACAGGCAGGTGTCACGATCCCTGGATGTCTGTTCCGCGTGTTCTGTGTCACCGTCACCATGTTCCATTGTGTCATTGTTCGCACCTGTTTATCGTTGGTAATCATCCTGCCCTTGTGTGTATATAAACCCTGCCCGTTCCTCCATTCGCCCGTGGTTCGTCCCTTCACGTCTGCCAGCGAGCCAACCTTCATGCCTGCCTTGGTCAAGGAGCCAATGCTGCCAGCTTCGTCCGCCCGGAGGAGGAGGAGGAGAAAGGCTTCCGCTCCCCAGTTCACGCCTTCAAAGCTTTCCAGAGCTACGCCTTCCGAGCTTTCCAGAGCTACGCCTTCCGAGCTTTCCAGAGCTCCGCCTTCCGAGCCTTCCAGAGCTCCGCCTTCCGAGCCTTCCGAGCTTTCCAGAGCTCCGCCTTCCGAGCTTTCCAGAGCTCCGCCTTCCGAGCTCCCTAGAGCTCCACCTTCCGAGCCTCCCGAGCATTCCAGAGCTTCGCCTTCCGGGCCTTCTACGGCTCCAGAGCCTCCTGAGTCTCCCACGGCTCCGCCTCCCGAGCCTCCTACGACTCCGCCTCCTACGGCTCCGCCCCCAGAGCCTCCTTCGGCTCCTCCTCCCAAGCCTCCTACGGCTCCGCCTCCTGAGCCTCCTACGGCTCCACCTCCCGAGCCTCCTACGGCTCTGCCCCAGAGACTCCAGAGCCTACCAGGTCTTCGTCTCTGAAACCTCCCATGGCGCCACCTCCCTCGGCTCCGCCTCCAGAGCCTTCCAGGTCTCCGCCCCTAAAGCCTCCTACGGCGCCACCTTCCTCGGCTCCGCCTCCTGAGCCGCCCTCGGCTCCGCCTCCCGAACCTTCCAGACCTCCGCCTCTAGAGCCTCCTACGGCGCCACCTCCATCGGCTCCGCCTCTAGAGCCTCCTACGGCACCACCTCCATCGGCTCCGCCTCTAGAGCCTCCTACGGTGCCACCTCCATCGGCTCCGCCTACAGAGCCTTCCAGGTCTCCGCCTCTAGAGCCTCCTACGGTGCCTCCTCCCACGGCTCCACCTGCAACGGCTCCGCCTCCCACGGTTCGGCCTCCTTCAAAGTTCAAAGTTCAAGTTCAAAGTTCAAAGTACCTTTATTGTCCCACAAGGGGAAATTGAATTTGCAGCAAAGCTCAACATAAAACACATAACATACAACAACACTCACCAACAAAACCAACCAGCAAAGAAGGAATTCACATTAGCGCCCAATATACATAATGTATAATAAATAAATAAGTAAAATACATCCTGAACCTGTCCTTGCCCTGTGGCCACCTTCCAGGCCTCCTGAACCTGTCCTTGCCCTGTGGCCAGCTCCCAGGCCTCCTGAACCTGTCCCTGTCCTTGGGCCGCCTCCCAGGCCCCCTGAACCTGTCCCTGTCCTGTGGCCAGCTCCCAGGCCTCCTGAACCTGTCCCTGTCCTTTGGCCACCTCCCAGGCCCCCTGAACCTGTCCCTGTCCTGTGGCCAGCTCCCAGGCCACCTGACCCAGTCCCCATCTTGTGCTCCCCTTGGACTGTCTGTCTGCCCCTTGTGCCCCCGTGGACTGCTCGCCTGCCCTCTGTGCCCCCTTGGACTGTCTGTCTGCCCCTTGTGCCCCCGTGGACTGCTCGCCTGCCCTCTGTGCCCCCTTGGACTGTCTGTCTGCCCCTTGTGTCCCCTTGGACTGCCCGTCTGCCCTCTGTGCCCCCTTGGTCTGCCTATCTGCACCCTTGTCCCCCCTTGGATTGTCTGGTGTCCCCGTGTGCTCTCCGTGGTCTGCCAGTCCCCCCCTCATTCCTTGGACGATTCTGTTTTGTTTTTTGTATGTTTTGTTTTGGATCATCTGGAATCCGATCCTTTGAGGGGGGGTTATGTCACGATCCCTGGTTGTCTGTTCCGCGTGTTCCGTGTCACCGTCACCATGTTCCATTGTGTCATTGTTCGCACCTGTTTATCGTTGGTCATCCTGCCCTTGTGTGTATATAAACCCTGCCCGTTCCTCCATTACCTTGTCATTCGTTGAATGTTGTTGATGTTCGCTCCCATGCCTGTGTCCCCGTATTCCCAGTTCCTGTGTTTTCGTGTTTTGTTTTCATTTTGCCCATCATGGTAGTTTTGTTTGTTCATGTCTGTTGGTTTTCATTTGTGTCAATAAACCCGCATTTGGCTCCTCATCCCTTGTCTGCCTCCGTCCGCATTCATAACAGCAGGTGTGTTGGAGCTAAACTCTGAAGGAAGGAAGGGTTGGTCACCCCTGCTATAGAGGGTATGCTGTTGGATCTACGGCGCATATCAGTGGCTTTTTCTCTGCACGGCAGTGCAGCTTTGCCCCTGGGCGCTTCGACAGCGCTTCAAAAAGATAATATTTCTTAAAAGAGTTTATTTTCTCTAAAAGAGCAATACACAGCGGCATTGAACGTCCTTTTCAGGACGCGTCTTTATAAAGATGCCTTTCCGTCCCTGTGTAGTTCCTGGATGCGGTCGATTTCTCTCTGCTCCTGATGGTCACAGACACTGCCTCATGTGTCTGGGCAGCAACCACACCGAGGCAGCATTTGTGGATGGTTCGTGTTCTCACTGTGAGAACCTCACCATGGCAATGTTGCGGTTGCAGCTTTCCTTCTTAAAGAAGAATGCCACTCCAGCCATCCCCCGCTTCGCTCCTTCTTCCCACGGAATTGAGATCCCTTCGGGTCGGCACGCCCAGTCTGAGGGTGATGCCCAGATGGCCAACATGCTTGCCCGGGCCGCCGTCAGCGTGGGGTTGGACTCTAATCCTCCATCCTCCCCAAAACCTTCACAGCAAGACGATTGGTTGCTCGGGTCCGGGTGCTGCAAGCTGGATGATGAGTTCGCCGCTGCATCGGAGAGTGTTATGACGTCTGACGCGGAAGACTAGACTGGAGTGCCGCCTTCGGGTCGGCACACCCTGTCTGACGCCCAGATGGCCAAGATGCTAGCCCAGGCCGCCATCAGCGTGGGGTTGGACTGGAATCCTCCATCCTCCCTAAAACCTTCACACCAAGACGATTGGTTGCTCGGGTCCGGGCGCCGCTCACAATACCCCCCCACATGTTGGCATGTTGGATGACGTCATCACTAACCTCCAAAGCCTACAGCGTAGCTGGACAGGCTGCCTCCGCCCTGCTATGGCCCTCATGGTGAAGAAACAGATTTTCCCACATTTCCCACATCATGCCCTGCTGCTGCAGCATCGCGGGCTGTGCTCCGTCTGCTCACCGAGGGGGTCGTCCTGCGGCTTCAGACAACAGGCAGCTCTGCCCCAACCTGGGCCCTGCTCTCAGCCACAGCGTCGAGCGCCCCGCAGGATATCTGTTTTCTGCGGACAGGAGTCCCCCTACAGCAGGTGTCCTGACACGTTCTGGTCACCACAGACACCTCCAAACTGGGTTGGGGCGCCGTATGCAATGGGCATGCAGCCGCTGGCTCCTGGAGAGTTCCTTAGAGGCACCTGGTGGTTGAACCCTCCCCGGCCAAGTCTGTTCCCCGCCTGGGATCTTTCAGTGGTCCTCTCTGGCCTTCAGAGACCCCCCTTTGAGCTGCTAGAATCAGTCGAGCTCAAAGCCCTCTCCTTGAAGACAGCCCTCCTGATCGCGCTCGCTTCCATCAAGAGGGTTGGGGACCTGCAAGCGTTCTCTGTCAGCAACACCTGCCTGGAGTTCAGTCTGTCGACACTCATGTTGTCCTAAGACCGCGACCGGGCTACGTGCCCACTCGACAAGAAGTGTGGCATCCTCGTGGGCACTGGCCAACGGCAACTCCCTAGCAGACTGTGGCAGGGCGGAGGGAGGGGCCGGGTCGTGATTCTACACACCCGGTCCCGTATTAGGCTAATCAAGCCTCTGAGGTTTAAAGGTCGACTGAGGAAGATCGTGCGGGAGAGAGAGATCGTTAGCGGACATGTCCGTCATGTGTGTTTATGTTGTCTTTTAAGTTTATCATTAAAACTATTATTTATATTGAAAAGCCAGTTCTCGCCTGTCCGTTACACAGACATATGTAGAGCAGCGGGCCGGGCAACACCCAATACCTTTACGACATTTTACAATCTCAGGGTTGAGTCGGTCTCGTCCCATGTTTCCTCAGATCCGAGCCGGTAGAACACGGTAACACGGAACAACTGACCGGGTGTACCGCTTGCACCTAGTGCCTTTCCCCTCCTCTGAGGCGATCATGTGTGCCCCCACTTTACCTTATTACTTCAGCAGCATGGTGCATAGGAATATAACAAAGGCTTTGGAGTGGGGTCTTTTGACCTGAACCAGTAAGCAACTACCCAGAAAACTCTAGCAACCACAAAGCAATGCCTTGGCCACCAACACCCTAACAGGGCCGTTTCTAGGCAGGTGAACTATGTGGTTGCCTAAGGCACCACTAGTGTGGGTGTAGATTCGCTCATGTATTAGTGAGCTGTTTTTAAGGATTTTGACTTTCATCTTATTTAACCTATATTTTTGTGACACTTTATGGTGTGGTTGGTGTGTGTCTGTGTAAGCGAGGAGTCCTGAGAATTTGACTGTCTTGTTTACTCACATACTTCAATGTGAATGTGGTTCTCTCAGACTTATGTGTATTTATCCCTTGCCAGCCGCCAGTTCTGTGAAACTCCCATCAACAAGAGGAAGGTTTTCAGACAGGCATTTGAGTTCGGGGGCCTGTGAGGAATCTACATCTGATGGAGCCATATCAAGACCCTCACAGAACAAAGAAAGGAATATGCAGGTGTGATCACCCTCCTCAGATAAGTGTAAGGGTCTGGGAGATTCGTGGAAGACTCTGACTCTGTTGTTTATTTAGCTCAGTGTTTCCCAACCTTTTTTCTTCCATGGTACACTTTTTACTTTTTACACTTTTTAAAAATTATATGGCACTCCACTATCCCACACAGGCTAAACATCGTCAATATTTTTCCTTTTCAAGAACTTGTCCATATTTTCTGTCCGTCTTATTAGCGTGTTTACTTGTAATGTTTGAAATTCGACAATAGCAAAAGAAAAATTTTAAATAAAAAAGAAATCACATTGCGTTAGACTTTCTCATTGTCCATCATTTAGCCGGACAGGGTCGTAAAAATTCTGTCACAATCTATTATTACCAGTCATTTTAATTTTCAGATTTTAATGATAAGACATTTAATAGCTTTTATTTTCGTTCACATTTTCAGATGAACAACAGAGACACCACACGAAGCAGATGAATGTTTTTTCCCCCGCAGTGACAGCAGAGGCCACTAAAATATGAACAACGCAATATTATAAAAAACAAATACGATTCAAATATGAACAACGCAATATTATAAAAAACAAATACAGATTAAAATATGAACAAAACACATCTGCTTCGACATTAACTGGATGCTCGCCTGTGTGTAATCAAACACATCAAGGGAGACTGATGCGGAGGCAATTACATTAGCTTTTGTGTCTTTGCCTCGGACAGACGACTTTTCGTGGCAGTTTTAATTTGGTTCTGGAGGCTGAACTCAGCGTCAAGCACTGCATTGCACTCCACATGACAAGAGTTGGAGAAAGCGTCACAGAGGGGCGATTTTACGAGTTTGCCATAAAAAAGCTGGAGGCGTGCACAAAAAAACACTGAAAAAATTGATTTGGAACAGAGAAAAAAGCTTGTAGTTGTTTTGATAGCAGAAAATAATAAAAGGACTTGTTTATTTTTAGGTCGAAGTGTTTTCTTGGTGAATTTAAATTAGTTAAATTACTGGGGTCTCTGATATTTGCAAACATTAAGGTAATATTTAATTAAAAGAAATGAGACATTCAATATCTCTTCACAAATTTGGACAGTTTTTAAATATTTTTTGTTGCTTAGTACTCTCAAATACATTATTGGTGAAGCAAAAACGTGTGTGAAAAACACTTTGGTGTAAAGTGACGTCACTTCATAGACTTCAATGTTTCTGCAGCGCTGATGCGAGTCATGTGAAAGACCCTTAATGCATATAAATATCACTCACTTTTGCACATTAATCATTGCTCTTTACAATCACAAAAGTGACCGATTATGGTTTCAAAATGGCGAATTTCTCCAAAAGGTGAGCAGTTTAGATCCCTGAAATAATTTTTTTTTCATGCATTTCTTTATTTTGTGGAATTTGATAATTTGATGGCACACCAGACAATCTTTCATGGCACACTAGTGTGTCATGGCACAGTGGTTGGGAAACACTGATATAGCTGAATCTATCAGTTTATCTCCATATTTCATTCCTCTGTCTACTGTTTGCATTTCACACTTTACTTTATCATGAGTATGAAATAGGCCTAAGAAATATTTAAGTTAAAATTCAGCATGCTTTAAATGGGTCATATGAGGAATAACATTTTCTTTAATATTGTGAGATAAAATAGCCTGATGTACTATGAAAACTTTGGATTGTAGAAACTTGGCTCACCCAGTCATGATGATGTAATGAGGAGAAAACAAGATACTGTTATTTCCAACATCACAAAACTATGAGTAAAATCAGGGAAAGTTTATCAAACCTTTTGCTGTAGGGACTTAATCTTGAAATGAGTGGCTGAAGTATATTTTCAACAAATATGATAATTCATCATTCTGATGTGGTGCATTTCAGTGCTGATTGTTTTATGATTCTGTCAAAATATAATGAAATTATACATTGCAAAGAGTCTCTTACTGAAGGGTGTAGGCTGTTGAAAGCAATAATTGACATGACAGCACCCCTGCAGCGGATGTTTCGACATGTAAATGTGTATTAAAAACTGCTAACATTATAAGTGGCCTCCTTCTTTAACATAGAGCCTTATTAAAGGGATAGTTCAACCTAAAATTTAAATTCTCTCATCATTAACGCACCCTCATGCCATCCCAGATGTGTATGACTTTTATTCTTCTGCTGAACACAAATTAAGATTTTTAGAAGAACATGTCAGATCTATAGGTCCATACAATGCAAGTGTATGGGAATGGGACTCCAGTGGGTAAATCCATAGAAGTGATATTATAGGTGTGGGTGAGACACAGATAAACATTTAAGACCCTTTTTACTACAAATTGCCCAGTAGGTGGTGATATGCATGAAGAATGAGAATAACCACAAAAACAAAACAAAAAAATGTGAAAGTGGAATTTGATAGTAAAAAAAGGACTTAGGAAATATTGATCTGTTTCTCACCTGCATCTATCATGTCGCTTCTGAAGACATTTATTTAACCAAAGGAGTCTTTGCTGGCTTTATATGCTTTTGGAGCTTCAAAATGTAGGTACCGATTCACTTGCATTGTGAGGACCTACAGAGCTGAAATATCTTTCTAAAAATCATTGTTTGTTTAACAGAAGAAAGAGAGATATACACATCTGGGATGGCATGAGAGTGACTAAGTAATGAGAGAATAAACATTTTTCTGTGATTTTTCTGTGATTTCTGTGCAAAAAGGTTTGTCTGGACTGCATAGCATGATAATAAATCATCTACTCTTTCCTGAAGGCTAGACACATGTAGATGCCCTAGTTGTCAAACACTGATTTCAGTTACGATGACAGACAGATTATGACATATCTGTCAAACTATCTCTGCTGGAATCAAAACATTTTGTTAGTGTAATAAGATAAACAAACAAACAAACAAATCAAAAAAATTAGTTTTTCTCTTTATTAAATAATTTTCTTTACTTGAATGTTGATTTGAAGGAGCATATTGACAACATCTTTGCTGTTAGCGATTTCTTTTTGCATTGTTCCCTTTCTCTGACATTGTTCCTCCCACAACTCTGTCTCTCATTTCACAAATACTCACTGTTTTCCCTTTGCCTGACACTTGCTAGCTCTCTCTTTCTTTTCCATTCCTATCTCCTCCGCTTTTGGGTTGTGTCATGCATTCAAAGAGCCTAATGTTTGTGACGAGAGTGGTCCCAGAGACCACTCCCTCAAGAAGACCCTGCTGGAACATCAGCTTTCTCATTCAGCTCTTATCAGCCCCATTTTGGCTCCTTTCCATGGCAATGGTTGCCGAGTGAGTGAGCAGGCGCCAGGTCTCCAGCGAAGCCAAACCTTGTCTTAGACAGATGTCTTTGCCGAAAATAAAGACAGAAAAAAGAAGAAACACTGCTTGAAAGAAGAATACTGATAGTCCTAAAATTTTGTTTAACCCTTGCTGCTACAAGGTTCTTTAAATTTAGGCTGTGTAATATGTGTTGTGATGATATATAGTAGATGTCCATTATGGTACCAGATAGTGACATCAGTATTGGTTTCTGGTGTGTTTAATGTGTAGTTTTGTGGCACACTGGTGTGTTGTCTGTTTGTTATGCCTGTGACAGTTGGAAATTTGAGGAAACACTACTAGCTGTTCTTCCCTGCAAAAATGTTAACTTCAGAGCAAAGAGAAACAGACTGACAGCTGAGAGCTTGTCCATCTAGTCTGAGAGAAGGACCCCTCCCAGGACATAACCCATATTTTCTGCTATTTTTACATAAACACTTCATATTAACACTATATGCGCAAACACCAGGCACACTCTCTTCTCATAGTGCACCTACATAATTAAAAATAAAAAGTAAAAGAAAGGAATATAAACAGGGACTGCCTCCAAAATTTGCATACTATCCCTCCTAAGTAGTATGCATGAGTGGTTCGCGTGATATGAGTGTGAAGTGATTGTCTGTGTTCCACAACTGTTTTCGGGTCCTTGAATAACATACAACGTGCGTTTAAGGTGGACTTTCTGGTGCCCTCCTAATGTAAGATGGTGCCCCCTCTTGGTGCCCTATGCAGGCTGCATAGTCTGCTTATAGGGAGCGGCAGTACTGAGTATAGCCAACAGTCTCCTGCAGTGCGTGCAAGCTATTTGCGCATCACGAGACGGCAGTGCTTAATTTTCTGTTAATCGTGCAAGTAAACGCACCCACTGATGACTTGAGATTTCCAACCCAGCATACAGGTACACTTGATATTTCCAACCAAGCATACAGGTGCACTTGAGATTTCCATCCCAGCATACAGGTGCACTTGAGATTTCCATCCCAGCATACAGGTGCACTTGAGATTTCCAACCCAGCATACAGGTACACTTGAGATTTCTAACCCAGCATACAGGTACACTTGAGATTTCCAACCCAGCATACAGGTACACTTGAGATTTCCAACCCAGCATACAGGTGCACTTGAGATTTCCAACCCAGCATACAGGTGCACTTGAGATTTCCAACCCAGCATACAGGTGCACTTGAGATTTCCAAGCCAGCATACAGGTGCACTTGAGATTTCCAACCCAGCATACAGGTGCACTTGAGATTTCCAACCCAGCATACAGGTGCACTTGAGATTTCCAACCCAGATTACAGGTGCACTTGAGATTTCCAACCCAGTATACAGGTGCACTTGAGATTTCCAACCCAGCATACAGGTGCACTTGAGATTTCCAACCCAGCATACAGGTACACTTGATATTTCCAACCCAGCATACAGGTACACTTGAGATTTCCAACCCAGCATACAGGTGCACTTGAGATTTCCATCCCAGCATACAGGTGCACTTGAGATTTCCATCCCAGCATACAGGTGCACTTGAGATTTCTAACCCAGCATACAGGTGCACTTGAGATTTCCAACCCAGCATACAGGTGCACTTGAGATATCCAACCCAGCATACAGGTGCACTTGAGATTTCCATCCCAGCATACAGGTGCACTTGAGATTTCCATCCCAGCATACAGGTGCACTTGAGATTTCTAACCCAGCATACAGGTGCACTTGAGATTTCCAACCCAGCATACAGGTACACTTGAGATTTCCAACCCAGTTTACAGGTACACTTGAGATTTCCAACCCAGCATACAGGTGCACTTGAGATTTCCAACCCAGCATACAGGTACACTTGAGATTTCCAACCCAGTTTACAGGTACACTTGAGATTTCCAACCCAGCATACAGGTGCACTTGAGATTTCCAACCCAGCATACAGGTGCACTTGAGATTTCCAACCCAGCATACAGGTGCAGGGTGCATTAAACCATGGTCACACTCAAAATGACATTAAACGATTAAAAGAGACAACATAAACTGACATTGTGGGGTTAAAATAGTCTTCTCAAAATATAACTTAAACCTGGAAATAAAGTTTTAGGATTCTGCAGGGGTAATTCACCAAAAGGACTAAATAGTTAATCGGCTGGCCAGTTGATAGCATTGGCTCGCACTCGCCCGATAGTGGAAAAAACGTTATTGAGTGCAGCTTGGACCTCTTTGTGTTCCACAGAAGAGAGAAAATTTTATAGCACTTTTTTTTTTACAATACCAGTTGTTGGAAAGCAGCTCTAAAGAAAATGTAAATATTATTTATTTCCTCTACATGCAAACAGAGAAACAGAAAAAAAGAATTATTCCTAAATAAAAAACAAAATACTAATAGTTTAAAAATAAACAGTGTGCTACATTTACATTTATGCATTTGGCAGATGCTTTTATCCAAAGCGACTTACAGTGCACTTATTATAGGGACAATCCCCCTGGAGCAACCTGGAGTTAAGTGCCTTGCTCAAGGACACAATGGTGGTGGCTGCGGAGATCGAACCAGCGACCTTCTGATTAACAGTTATGTGCTTTAGACCACTATGCTACCACAACTCGCTACTTAGTAGTCTGTGGTATCATGACACCCAATATTGGTGTACACATTAATAATATACTCACAAGTATGTACTTTAACATAATCAGAATCAAGTGCATGAAGCACATCTCCATCTCCATATCTTCTCATCCTTTATCCCTTTACAGACCTCATCTGTCTCTTTTTCTCTTTCTTCAGGGATGTTTGGGGTGCACGTGTCAGATTACATGTGTTAAACTCCAAGACACAGTCTGCCAGACAGAGTGAAACGCCTCTGTAACTGTTGCCTTTATTAAACTTTCTCTGGAGACTGAGGGCTCACCACAATGTTCGATTGAGGGATATACAGAGAGAAAAGAGAAAGAGAGACAATTTGGTTCTGATTCCTCTACTCTTAGAAATTTTTGCTCTCTCTGCTCTGGCTTGTCACTAGCTTTCAGAGAGGATGATTGAGAGATGTTTTTAAGGGGCCCGGGGAAGGAGGCAAGCACAAGAGACACAGAAAGAACAGATCAAATGAGAGAAAGAAACAGGAGGAGGGATCCAGAAAGAAACAATGTTCTGTTTTGATAAGAGAATCATTTAGTTGCGATGATTCTGGGAAAGTGTCTGAAATCTGTGTCATCAATTAAACACATGACCACAAGAAAGGTAGACTTTCCCCTCTGCTAAGCCTGACAGTTTCAAACTCTGCCATGCTGCTGGGGACTTCAAGAGTTCCAACTTTTTTTCAACTCCATTACTCCCGATGTGCTTTCCTCCATCTCCCAGTTTCCTGGTGCTGCTATTCCGGTTGTCGTGTGTTTGAAGAGTTGTGCCATGTGCATCTGGCCTAGATGCATGAAAAGGCAGATAGCCTGAGGGGGAAGAAGTGGGAGCCGAGGTTGGGGCATAGATGGAATGGAGTGAGGGAGGTAAGGAGAAGGGCACAGAGGAGAGGAGGCAGGGTGCTGGATCCACCTTTGAGAGCTGCCCCTAACTGGGGCAGATTCACTTCATTTCTTTCCCCTTCCTATTTGAACCACACATTTCGACAGTTAAATCCTCTTTCACAGTCATTTTCCACTTACATTGTGCTAGTGCGTGACCAGGGGATCTGATTCTGCCCAGTTTATTTTTTAATTAGAACCGACCCTGCTTTTACACTGACTTGAGAGTCAAAGGAAGATGTAAATCAGTGGTTCTCAACCTTTTTGACTTCAAGGTCCCCATTTGTCCATCTACGAGTCAATATTCAAAGGCCCCTGGAAACTACTGTAGTTGAGTTAATAGATTTTAATTAATCATTAATTTTAGAATTCCAGTAGTTTCAGGAACTGTCATTGTATATGTAGTTATAAGCCTGAATTTTTTAGTGGTTTTAGTATTTTGTAATTTGTAATATTATTTATTTTAAAGGAGTGTTTAGGGTTCAATACACATTTAGCTCAGTCAACAGCATTTGTGGCATAATTTTAATTACAACAGAAAATAATTCTGACTCACTCCTTGTTTATTATGAAACACAGAAAGACATCTACATTGGAAGTGAATGGGGCCGATCCATGAATGCTAAAATACTAATTGTTTCAAAAGTATAGCCACAGGATGAAAACTTTATACATGTTTACACGATTTTAGAGTGATATACCCAATAATGCAATTACAGGGTTTCATTATCATGACCACCAGGGGCGAAAATTTCATCTCAAATTCATCTCATTTCAAACATAACAATTCTCAAGAGCAATTTTTGAAAGGGACACCAAGGGTTTTTTTGTTGTTGCCCCATTTGCATTTGTATTATTTTATTTCTTAAACAATTATTTTAAGAATATATCATTATATTATTTAAAATACACATATTTTAATGATATTTTAGGGGGGGGACAACCCTCAGATATGGGGGTCCTGACCCCCGACCCCCCCGCGATTTCCACCTATGATGACCAGTAGAGGGTGGAGGAGTGACCGAGGACCAAGCTACGGCATATCAGAGAACCGGCAATTAAGTGTTTTTTCTCTCTCTCTCTCTCTCTCTCCTCTATCTCTCTCTTTCTCCCACTGCTGCTCCGTGTTGTACTTTTCCCTCTCTCTTTTTTTAAATGTTTTATTAATTTGGCACGATCACCGTTACAGCGTGTAGGTGCCACATTATTTTTTTTCCCCTCCCCTTGTCCCCTCCCTCATCCAGGTAGATGGAGATATTTTTTTTTATTTAATATTTATACATAATCATATTTAATCAAACTACACAATGATCACTCACAAGACTTTTAAGACTGTCCGTCAGGCTGTCCGTCAACTGCGTGCAGGTCACATCACTGCATCAAGCGTTTCCAGTATGGATAGGCTCGTTGACTGTAATGTAAACGATCTACTTTTGTGCAATCTAGTTTTGTTTTACATCCCTCTTGCTAGACTGAGTTACAGTTTCTGTTGGTGCTGATGTTATCCCATCCCTTGACCTCTTATGTTGCAGGTTTTAGTGGCCAGTGTGGATTTTCTGGCACTGAACTGTTTTATCTACAGTTGAAACATGCAAAATGGTTCTAGATTGGGTGGAAATGGTGCATCTATCTTTCTTTCTTGTCTGAACTCACTGTTTTTATTTGTGGTGTGTTGTATGTGACTCATGTTGCCGTGGGATGTGGCTCTTGGTTGGCTTGGTGACATAGCATCGATAGTTGATCCATGACTTATCTATCATTTGGTCAACTTCAGTTTTGGACAAGATGATTGTCTGAACTTTGCTCAGTTCCTGCTTGTTCCTAATCTCTGTAACAGACATTCTCTCTCCTCTTCAACCTCTGTCCTCTCTTGATGTGTATTATGCCCCTTCTAGGGGGTAATCACGTGAAACTACTTTTTTTGTGGATTCCCGCCCCAGCCATCAGACCAAAGAGAGATAACACGGGTTATAGAGTAGTTTTAAATGTACTAAAATACTAGAATAAATTGGAGCAATGGCTTTAGGTTGGCCAAAGGCCAAAAACAAAACAACTACTGCAAATGAGAATACCAAGGGGCTACTATATATATATATATACACACCGATCAGCCACAACACTAAAACCACCTGCCTAATATTGTGTTGGTCCATTCTGAGATGCTATTCTTCTCACCACAATTGTACAGAGTGGTTATCTGAGTTACCATAGACTTTGTCAACTCGAACCAGTCTGTCAATTCTCTCTTGAACTCTCTCATCAACAAGGCGTTACTGTCTGCAGAACTGCCCCTCACTGGATTTTTTTTTTGTTTTGTTTTTTTGCTCCATTCTGAGTAAACTCTGGAGACTGTTGAGTGTGAAAATCCCAGGAAATTAGCAGTAACAGAAATACTCAAACCAGCCCGTCTGGCACCAACAATCAACCATGAGATTATCTAATCAGCCAATGGCGTGGCAGCAGCGCAGTGCATAAAATCACGCGGTACGAGGGGGACCTACACAATATTAGGCAGGTG
The DNA here is from genome assembly GCF_025860055.1 of Xyrauchen texanus. NCBI lineage: Eukaryota > Metazoa > Chordata > Actinopteri > Cypriniformes > Catostomidae > Xyrauchen > Xyrauchen texanus. The sequence goes on from NC_068287.1 coordinate 28,036,252, forward strand.
GTTTTAATGTTGTTGCTGACTTGTATGTATATATATATATATATATATATATATATATATATATATATATATATATATATATATATATACGCTCCGACTTCTCTAATAGAGTTGCAATAGAAAGTTCAATTCAAAGTATCAAACACTGACTTGAGATAGCACATCTGGTCTCATATTGATCCGCTAATCCTGTACTTAAAGGTGGGCAAACTGGGACACATCTGCACAGGGTGAGAAACGGCACAGTCAGGACACAAAAAACATGTGCAGGACAAAACATGTGTTGGACATACGGTATTTATCCACTGCTAAGTAAGAGAATGGGGCTTTCAATTAATTCTCTATGGGAGCTGGGTATCAGGCTCGCATAGGAGATTGTGGGATTGATACAGATCTGAGCAAGTGGTTTGAGCAGCAAAATTTGAGAAAAGACAACAGAAAATGAGAGGTGAATTTTTTTTTTAAATCTGCTGATAATGCTGGAGTTGCAGTGGTTGAATTTAGTGAAGACTTTAATAAAGACATTCTTCTTTACTGCCAAACGAAAAGGTGTGGTGTTGGTTTCAGCTTTTTGAAGGTAAATATCACAATCTATTGTTGTATTCTATAGTAGCTTATCATTCCATCACTGTTTTACTGTGCTAGAAACCACTCCAAGTGAATCAGCACGTGAGTTAGCTGTCTTAATTATTCCAGTTGAACCATGAACTAACCAAAAGACCACACCTGAACTCCCCTAGATACGGCCCTCTTACTGTATATTTTAAAGAAACCCTCCTAAAGCAGCAGAATGGTGTTTGGGCAGTATTGAGTGAATTTCTTTGTGCAAGTAGGGCTACATCTCAAAATCAAAGTACTTCTGTTTTTCCAAAAGTTTGGACTTTTCTTTTGTTGTCTGTCTCTCTGTCACGCTCTGTCCATCCAGCTTTGTTTTTGTTGTTCTCCCTCTGGAGAGACTTCCCTTTTGCTCTTTTGCTATATATATATATATATATATATATATATATATATATATTTGTATCGCTTTCTTCATGAATTCACACAGCTGGGTCTGTCTCGCTCTCACCAATGCCCCAATTTTAGGGCCTAAGGGCAAGACAAGACCTGCTAGTGGATTTATTACATACTTCACACTCACAGACGCCACATGGAGGATACTTCTGTAATGGTCAATTAAAAATTTTCAGAAACATCTCTTTTTACCACCTATACTTTCATTTGGCGATAATAGCACAAAGTAAATTGCACAGGGCAAATTGCATGATGTTTTGAAAATGAAGCGCTTATTTAATGAGCCAAATTACATAGAAACGAGGCATGTTTGCATGGAATGGAATGACAATGTCTTCAAATTTAAATTCAAATACTGAAGACGCAGGGCAAATTCAGCGCTGATTGCACCCGCTAAACGTGATTTTGGGTGGTTAGTGAATAAGACGGAGGTATTTGCGATGAAATACCATGTGCAAAAGTGGTACAACTATTTAGTGAATCTACAACACTGTTTTCATGTACTGTATTAAAACATATACATGATACACCTCAGTTCTTGTCTGCAGAATTTGATGATGCAATACACCACATCAATCATTTTGCATCTCATAGAGCTTCACAAGTTCATGTTCATCTTTTATGTAAGAGGGATGTGAGAAATGATAGACAGCTCACTTAACTATGGGAAAAAAAGATAAGTGAGTGTCTGCCATAAGAATAGTTAGAGAGGTGCGGTCAATTAGTCTTTGTTTAGAATAAATACATTCTAAATGTTATTATAAGAGAGAAAAACACTTTTTCTTGAACTATACATTTAATTATTAAATAGAGTAGACACTAATTCAATAACAAATGTTAATTGTTACAGTAACTACTTTTCTGGATAATGCAGCAGAAAACAGCAATTCCAGTAAAAATATCCAGTGACCATTAAGCCAGTTCTATTGGCACATTTTATTTTTCACATTTTATTTTCCACCTGGAATGTGGATTTTTTTTTTCTGGATCTCTTTTGTGTTTTTCATATATTATTACTGTTAATAATAATCATAATAATAATAATAATAATAATAATGTATTATACGATGATGAAATGTAAATTGTAATTTCTTAACATTTTAAACTCTCTTTTTAGAGTTTCTGTTTCTAGGCTATTTCACAGAATATGCTTCTCATCAGGTGAAATGCTCCTCCTATGCTGTTCTCAGTGCATGTTTTAAGTGAACCTAACTATCAAGTATTTACATCTGAGATGAAGTGCTCACCTAATGCAAGCCGCACCACCGAAAACAGCCGCACATCATAATCCCTGAACGTGCTTTGAGTGTATTTCAACAACAGAGCAGCACTTAAGTGCTCTGCACCTGCAGACTATATTTTAGCTTCTTAAACACATCCTTTATAATTAAAAAACTATTGTAAAACCATTAAGAGGATGTGCAGTGCCGCTGTAATTGGTCAAGAGGATGTGCAGCATGGACTGTCGGGTAATAAACTGCTGTGGAGCTAGCACCAATGCAGGCTCATCCGAAGAGCGCATCGATTTTCTAGCAAGAATAATATATACAGTATTTGTAATATGTGAAAGTGTGTTTTTGTATAATTTGTATGTCATCGTTATTATAGCCAGATTTAAGCTTTTAAAATTAAAATGAAAAATTCTACATTCTATCAGTAAATTAATGTAATTAAATTGCATATATAATGTAATGATATGTCACTGTTTGAAATAATGTGTACAATTTACAAATTGAGTTTACAATGTAATTTGTAAATTTTAATTTCAAGCAATTCAAAGCACTTTTTAAAAAAAGGCAATTTTTCCGGTTTTCAAGTACTTTAGTGTCTATAAGCTAAATTCGAACACTTAGCAATTCAAGGAACTTGTGTGAACCCTGTAAATAGTGTAAAAAAAGATGAGACATTTTAGTTATGATCGCATGGACAGAAAACAATGTTACAATTTCAAAATATTGAATTTATATGAATTTATATAAAATCGATATGGTTCGGCATTTCTTTTGGTTCGCGATTTTTCAAAATTAGATTAGGCATTTTTGCCATGCCCGCTTTTGTCTTCACCACAACCTACATATTCCTTAAAATAAATACAGTATGTCACAAGTTCAAGTTGCACAACATTCTTGGTCAACAAGAATGATTGCTCCCTCAAATACCTGTGTACTGAGAACATAGGTTTATATTTAACAATGGCAACTCAATGTGCCATTGAAATTGTTGTAAAATTTAAAGAGATTTCTAATCGTAATGCTATTGTGTACATTTGAGTTTTGACCTGGCAATTCAAAATACTCTACTAGTCTGATTAAGTCAAGCTCTTTAATGTTATTGTACAGGAACAAGGAGATAAACTCATACAATTTCATACACATAGCTCAACAATGATCATGCACTGAGATATAAAGTATAACAATGGTAATGCTGCACTTGTTTTCTTCTTCTCACCATATATCTTGGTCTCTCTCGCACATACACATATTCTCCCTATCTTCCTCGCCCTAGAACAGCAAACAGATTCAGCCCCTAGCTGTCAGACTTTGACAAGTGTTTGACCCCAAACGTGTCATGTCTCCACCCCCTCATCCATCCTTCCTCTCTCTTTCACTCCATCACTTGTTTAAGTATGCATACACCGTAACAGAGTTAGATGAAAGAGAGAAGGGTCTAGACTGAAGGATTTCATTCTCCAGGCCAACTCCAGCCTCACCCTGCTGTTTGTTTGTTGTTATTATTAGTGCTGTGTTTGCCTCACCTGCCTTGTTTACCTCTCGTTCTTTGACCTCCGACTCAGCAACTCCAAATCCTGTGATGGTGCTGGTGTTTACACACTGATTATTATCATTATTGTGATATTTAGAAAGGCAGTTATATCTCCGTTTGTGTGTTTGTGCATGTAAGTTAATTGCTGGTTAACCAAAACCTTAATATGTCTTCTATAAACACCTCTGAGCTGAATGTGTGTTGTTCTCATTGGGCTCTGTATTACTGTATTACTACAGAGATAAACCTGCCTCCTACAGTCATAACATTTAATTATGTGAAGAGATTGACAAGGTTCATTTCTTACAAACACATGCAAATTAATTGTGTGTGAATTTCAATGTTACAGTAAATGGCTCTTTTAAGACCCCATAGAGTAAAGATAAAAAGGAGAGGAGAAAGTGAGTTTGGAGAGACAGAAAATTCATCTACAAACAATATGAAATTGAGTTATAAGATGAAATCAAAAGTTTGGTGTTTTATAGAAAACAGCTAGATTGTTTTATGAAAAAAGAATATTACACAGCCTGTTTATATTTCTAATTTGCCTTTAGGAGTGTGGAGAAGAAATTAAAATAGATACATTTGTTTGTTTTTGTGTGGAGGCTTGCATGCAATGAAGATCATACCAGGAATGCACCAAATATGTATTTGAATTACAAATACCCCTAACCATACCTTAACTGTGAAATAATATAACATCAACATTTAAAGTAACATCACAAATGCATTAAGCTGTCAGGGAAAAATAGCTCACTAATTCTCATTCTTGTTAACTAGGTGAGGATAGTCAAATTAATTGCTATTCCTTTTGTTACAGAGAACAAAGGAAAAATAAAAAAGAATAAATTGAACAAAAATGACGATTTGTGAATCATGTTGCTAGAAGCTAAAAAAATAATGAAGAGATATCAAGTGATATGAAATGATTGAATGTAATTACTAACAACTATTGCAAATCATACTATTTTCTTTTCTTTTTAGATTTCAGTTACTGTTGGATATTTGTATCTTTTTGTATTTTTAAAATATTGATTTGTATACATGCAAGTTAATATTCATTATAAAATGAACATGATTATTCTAAATGTAACATTTATGAGAAAATATAGTACTGTGAAACAATTAGTGAGGCATCATCATCATTCTCAGATAAACATTTAAAGAAAGATTTAATTTGTCTAATGTTTTATTTAGCATAATTATGTGCATTATTATATATAGTAAGAATCCATATGTCAGCAGCAGAAGCCCTTACAGGGCAGTGGTCTTCATGCTGTGAAATGACTTGATGATGTACAGCTAGGATGGAAATATAGGATGGAAATAGGGGCAAATCGAAGGATTTTTGTGCTTATCTTGAGAGCAGAAATATGCATTTAGAAAGAAAAAGAGAGGGAGGAGGGAGCAAGGCAGACACAGAGTGTGAAAGAATAATATTTATAGAAAGTTTTAATATTACAGGACCACTGATGCACATTTCAGCTCAGTGTCTGGCCTAGCCTTCTGTTTGTAAGCTTGATGTCACAGCTGAAATGCCACTCTGTTCTCGGGATGCTGTGAATTAAACATGTCTATCCCCTGAGTGCTAGACTATTCTTTTCTTATCTCGCTACTCTTCATGTTCTTTTTTCTGTTTTGTCTTTTATTTTTATCCTAGGTATTCAATGGGTAAATTTGCAGTTACCACTGAAAAAAAATCTACTGCTAGTTTTTTCTTGGAAGTCTCCATTGTGTCATTGTAGTCATATGCTTTGTCGTCTCTCTGATGTGTGAGTTGAGCAGATGGGATTTGCTGTATTGTTGGATTTCTGTGTTCTTAGCGCTTTTCACAATGCTTAAATGATTTAAGAAGGATGTGTGTCTCAGTGTTGCAATGGAATAAGTGACATCGATACGTTTTTTGTTGTTGTTGAGATTTTAGGACATACTGAGCATGCAAAACAGTCATATTATATGAACAGTAAACAAGTGTGTTTCTAAAGGTGTATATGTGTACATGTGTGTGTGCTCCAGTTTGCCTGGTGAACTTGAGTGGGGTCTTCTGCTCGAAACTCTACTTTTGTGATCTGTAGGTAAAGAATAGGTGGGGGGGGATATTTTATTAATGTGGCTCATTAATATTCCAGCAATGAGGGATGACTCTTGTGTCTCTTCTCCTGAAGAATGATGAATAACTCAACACCTCCACGGCAATCTCCACTGAAACTGACTCCTACTCATGAATATTCATACCCTGCCTGGCTGGTACGGCCCTCCCTGGACTACAGTGAGGAGAGAGAGAGAGCAAGAGAAAAATGTAAGAGAGGTATGCGTGTGTGTGTGTGTGTGTATGTATATATATATATATATATATATATATAGGAGGACATATCATAAAATTAATTCCTCTGGGCTACGTATGCTAAGGTATTGCAATTTATCGTTTGAATTTCAATATTGAACTCTGAAATTTAGATTGTGTTTATACTGTATAGTGGAACACATTTCTTTTCAAAGGGAAATTAGATTTCCCCTTCTGTCACTCACTCGACGTTGTGTCGAATGAAGTGACACAAAGGGGTCTCCCTGGGACGCCAAACGTACTCTCTGAACCTGAGCAAAGGCCAATGTCAAGTTGGCAGACAGAATTTGCATGCCCCGCCCCGGACATACGGGTATAAAGGGAAGCGGGGCAGCGAGTGCCAGTCAGAATTTTTCTTCGGAGCCGAACGGTTGTGCAACAGCAAGCTAACTTCACCACTGTTTCACTCACCTCTACTGGCGATAAGCATTCTCTCTCTCTGCTCTACGCCCCTGGGCGCTTTCATTGCCTGAAAAGAGTTTATTTCCTCTAAAAGAGTTTGAGTTCCCACTCATAAAAGAGCAATACACAGCAGGCGTTGAACGTCCTTTTTAGGGAGCGTCTTTTTAAATATGTCTTTCCGCCTCTGGTTAGATCCTGGATGCGGTTGATTTCTCTCCACTTCTGACGGTCATAAAAGCTGCCTCGCGTGCCTGGGCTACGATCACGCACAGGCAGCGTTTTATGAATGGTTCATGTTCTCAGTGCGAGAACATAGCCATGGCAACATTGCGGTTGCGGCTTTCTTTCCCCGCGTCGTTCCTTGTTCCTACAGGATTGAGGACGAATTGGCTGGCGATGAAGGCGATTTGGGGATGACGACGGGCTCGGTTTCGCTGGGTAAATCCCCACGAACCACCCGCCCCCGCCACGCTTGCTTGATTCCGTCCGAGCTTGGAATGAGTGCGGCTCGCCTCGCGGCCAGCCAGCATTCTCCCTTGAGCCCTCGGAATTGGATGATGACATCGCCTCTGCCCTGCATGGCATGGCTCTCCTGCAAGTTCGCCAAGGCACTCAAAGATCTGCACCTGGGTAGTTACAATTACAAATTACATTTCAGAATGTCAAGGATTGTGATATTCTTTTTGCAAGCCTGCTGTGCATGACTATTTCATAAGCTATATCAGATCAGCTTGTGTTTATCTGTGGCGGATCTAGAACCGTGATTCCCACTGCAGTAACTGGCAGCAACAGCCTTCTGACTTTCTGCAACTCTCTGTCCTATTATGACCCTAGTATGGCAGATTACTGCCAAGAAACCAGGATAATGGTCATCACGGCAGCGGAAATCCGCTTTCCAGAAGAATGGCACTGAGAGGTGTGAAGCCCAAATCCTCCATTTAAAATCATGAGAGACAGTTCCCTATTATATCAACTTACTCCTCTCTATCCAACGCTCTTTTTTTTCTCTTACTCTTTCAGTCTATTTGAAGATTTCTGTTCTTTATTTCATACTTTCCATGTAAACACAGTGGGTCTCTAGCGCTATCAAAACATTGCTCTGGTTGTTTGATGATCCTGACCAGCCAGACACATCAACATGGCGTAATTTTGGGGTGGTACTATCTGTTTGATCAACCAAAGAAAGACAGGGAGAGTGTATCAGGAAACCTTCTGATCATTTGAAAACAATAAATTTGCAGTTATTTTTGCTGACATTAGTGGCATAGAAATCACACATTTAACTTACTGATCATTATATGCAGAAAATACAAACTGACCACTATGTAATTATGAAGAATATCATCAATCTATTTTGTATAATCAGCTTTGTTGAGGTTACAGGTGCTGCAGCAGCTGCTACTATTATTGTTCTGAAAGTAATGAGCTTATCTTTACTGTCATCCAGGAATATGCTAATGCTTTAAAACTTCTTCACTGTCAGGGGTCACCGGAGATCTTAAGATCGCTTTTACTTGATGTTGCAAGACATAAATATACATTTGGTCATATTATACAACATTTTTATCTTGTCCTACTACATATTTTTTCCATGAAACAAAAAGATAAATAAATAAATAAATGAAAAAAATAATAAAACAAAAACAAAGCAAACAAACAAACTGGTAGCAAAAACAAAAGCAGGGGAGAGCCTCAGGTATTATATTTCACACAAAGTCTGATCTTATTGGCCGAATAAATTTTAAGAATCCATTCCACAACCTCTCGAATTTATCCATTTCAAATCTACAAGTGGAAGTCAGTTTCTCCATAACGTATATATCATGCATCACATCAACCCAATTTTCCTTTCTTGGCTAGCTAAATCAAAAGGAGTTATTAAGCAGAAGGTCCACTTGGTCTTTCCCATGGAATAATGTCTGTACAACTTTTGCACTATATTCTAACTCTTCTAAAATCATATGATAGCTTTGCTTGAAATAAAAACATTGGTATAAAAAACGTAAAAAAAAAAAAAAAAAAAGATCGCTTTTAATTGTTTGCATTAACTGTATGTTATTAACATTAAATTCTTATTTAATCTTGATAAAATATACATCGTATGAAAAGTCTAATATTTCAGCTTTGATGAATGCTTCCCAATAGAAGAGTAGAGTTATGAAAAAGAAACCATTATAAAGACACATGTACCTATTCATTGATATAAACTCTCTTTGAGTTGTTCCTAGCAGGCTTCAGTGAACAAAATCCAATAGAACATTTAGTCCAACAGTGTGCACATTTACAGAAATGTTGATATATTCTCATATTTACTTCATAAAGAATTACAATTTATGTCAATTTTTCACTACACCATGATATGGTCTGCTGACATGCTTTAATTCTTTCATATGGTGATTTCCAAACCTCCACGAAGCTAGAAGGCGCACAAGTTCATTTCTCATGAATACCTTGGTGCCCCAATGTCAGGGACTTCCATACCCATCCCATCCCATAGTAGAAGAAATTATATATATCAAGCATATAACGAATCAGTTGACTGCTGAGACTTATTGTAATTAAATAGACGATTCCAAAAATATATGGTTTGTCTATTATTTCCACGCAGTATCTGGTATTTATATATGTGTCACGATCTCGCTCACCTGCACCGTGTCTCGTGTCGTCTGCACCGTGTCTCGTGTCGTCTGCACCGTGTCTCGTGTCGTCTGCACCGTGTTTCGTGTCGTCTGCCCCGTGTTTTCTGTTTCACCCGTCACTAGTCACTTTCCATTTCACGCTCCCTTGTTGTCCGCCCGTGTTTTCTGTTTTACCGTTCACGCTCCCTGACATGTCTGTCTTGTTGTCCGCCCGTGTTTCACTGTCTCTGTGAAAACTACACTTCCCTTCTTCCCGTCGTTTCCGGCACTGTCTGCGTGTTATTGTCCGCACCTGTCTGTCATTTCGTCATTGCCGTGTCTCTTTATTTAAACCCTGCTGTTGTCCCTTCCCGTTGTCGTGCGTTGACGTTTCATGTTTTCGCTTATGTCGTTTATGACTCTCTCTCTCTGTTCGTGTTCCCTGCCAGTTTGTCTGTTCTTCCGAGGTTACCCTTCTGTCGTCTCAGGTTTACCCTACCCTCTGTGGATGTGCGCTGCCCAGTCACTCCTGCACCCCTCCTGTGTTCCAGCCTGTATTTTAGTTTCCTTTTCCCATTGTGGACCTTTTACTTTGTTCCTGAGTTTGTTTATTTTTTGTTCTTATTAAATAAAACCGCACTTGGATCCTAACCACTCGTCTGCCTCCTCCTGTCCCACACAAGTCATAACAATATGATTATTGACAGTTCCTAGCTGTAATTGCAATTGCAGAAGAGCTGTACCCCTTTTATCATCTTCACCTGCCAATAATCTGTTTTCTGCCTCATATAATTGGAAGTAAAGTATATGCACAAGATTTTGTTTATTTTATAATGTTTACGATTCTGAAAAATGTGGAAAAAAAAAACATTTATTTTATAAATTTTTACTTTTTAACAACAAACTTCCAAGTGTCTCATTTCAAAAGATACAACATTTATGCCTGTAGTACAATGTGGTGATGAACTATTGTGCTCAAAACAGGGGGATGCTTGGAAACAGGTTTAACCTAACAGCAGATAAAGTAGGAAATGGATGCAAGAGAAAGTGCTTGTGGGAGAGGAAGATGGATGGATGGATAGTAGAAGAGGTAAGTAGTGCATAAATGACTAATGACATGCCAGACCTTAGTTGATGAGATGAAATGTCCAAGGCAGAGTTAGCATGGAAAATTGGTGACAGCAGATTGAAGGCGTTATCTTATAACACTGCAAAAAAGTGAGAAACCCACAGACCCATCTCAAAAGAGGAGGTAACAGACTCAGGGAGGAAGCACTGGTGTATGGGATACCCCCATGGTCCCTGTGGTGATTGATTTTATACAGAAGATGAAATTACCGTGACATCACACAGTAGGCAACTGTGTTTTCGGGTTATATTGAGCAGCAGCTTTCAGTGATGGATGTAGGCAGCACTGCGATTTTAATAATTTTGAAGCATTATATAATCTAATAATGTTTTTATGTTAATAAAAGTTATTATAAAGGGGATATATATACCGATCAGCCACAACATTAAAACCACCTACCTAGTATTATGTAGGTCCCCCTCGTGGCATCGCGCCTTCTGTTGACGGATCCCCCGATACTATTTTAGATACTTACTGTACTATTGTTGTTGTCTGGTCTGTAATTTCTAAACTTTCTGGGATGACGTGAAGCTTTCGATGAAAATCTTCAAGTCGATGTGACACTTTTACTGTAGAAAGTGTACATTTTAAGTGGATATGCATTGGACGTGTTCTTCTTATATCAGATCCGAGGTTAATGTAGCTGCTGGGTAGACCAGTCAGACGAAAGAGAGGAGAAACAAATTGTCGAAAAACAAATTACTGATGCAAACAAACACTATTGAATAGACCAGTGATCTAGTCAAGTCATTTTTAGTTGTATAGTTCCTTTCATTTCTAAAGCAACTTTACAGAAAGTTATGCCTAAATTTTTTAATGTCTTAATGCCCGATTTTCATTTGCATATGTAATTTAGCTATATGGCATGTGTATTACAAGTCATATGTTCAATTGAGATGTAAAATTTATCCATGGTACTGATTAGTTGTTTTTTTCTGGCTTATCTGGATATATCACAGTGAGGGACAGACAGCAGCATTTTCAGAGAATGTAAAAACTTTAATTTTCTGAAAGGGAAGAATGATTTATTTGATCCACAGTGTACAAATATTTAAGAGTATGCCATGAATATGAATGATCTGTGCATAATTTTAAATGTTATGCACTGTGTAATGTGTTTTAAATAAATAATATTTTAATAATAAATTGCTTAGGGATGTGTCGATGGCTGACATGGCCTACACTCTTAAAGAAAAGGTTCTTTGGGGTTCTATATAGAACACTAATGTTATTTACTGAGCTTCAAAGAACCCTTTTTGGCCAAAAAGGTTCTATTTACAAAGATTTACAAAAAAGAACACTTTTTGCACAAAAGGGCTAACAACTGCATAATGTGAGTATGTATGTATAATTTACATTATTAAAAGTTGTATTTATAAATAGTAATAGTTATGTACAATACACTACATTACTTTTTCATTTGCATTTCATAATGCAGAAAAATTTAATTTACAATTTACTTCTACAGCTTGGGTTTTAATTAGAAAAGGATAAATTACAGTTGTCTTTAAGAGTGAGTTCACACTTGGCAGGTTTGGTTAGATTAAAATGAATTCAGGTGCGATTGCTCTGTTAGTGCGATTCATTTGAACAAGTGTGAACGCTGCCATCCAAACCTTGGTGTGCACCAACAGACGGACCAAGACCCCTTGAATAGTGGGTCTCGGCCTGCTTCCAAACGAATTCCGGTGCAGTTTGACTGATATATGAACACAGCATGGACCAAAGACATCTAAACGGACCAATAATAGGAAGCAATTTGCATATAGTATTGACCTCAAGCATACCTGGTTCTTCTCATCAAAGGATGTTGCCCATTACAGTTCGGTACAGGCGTCGTAACTGCCATCTCTTTGCAGCATATCTCCTTGCAGACAGACTTGCAAACTCCTTGCAGTTTGTGTGTGCAACGGAGGAATTCTTGGTGCTGTTTTTACCCCTTTACACATTTTATTAGCTCTTCGTTTGTTCTCACCCTATACACAAATCCAATGAGCACATTTAGCCCAGCATTGAAACGTCATAAAAGCTGTCCAGTCAGGTTGTGACCTTATCCTAATGCCTGCGCAAACGCTAAGCGAACCAGGACTAATTGTATCATTTTCTTTTTTGGTCCAGATCAAGAGAACCAGGAGAATCGAACTACAAGTGTGAACAGACCCTAAGAGGACAGGTATCAATATACAGTCTACATTACAATCAATTCTTGACTCATAAGTCAACCACAGATGCATAATATTGTGTTTATCATAAACAGCAAACAACTTGAGCTTGTAGCACTGGTTATTTTTTTCCTATCTACATATCTGCATACAGACCTGCAACTTGTGCCAGTGATCAAAACGCCTATTTCAAATTTCAACTGTCACAGAAAGTTGGTTGAGTTGAGAAGTCTGAAGAAGGAGATATTACCCTGGAAAGTGAGAGAAATAAATGAATTTGATGATTAATTCTATGTTATTTTTTATTTATTTTGAACTAACTCCTTGTTATTTATGACTTTTTTAAGACATTTATTTTAGCAAGCACAAGAAGAAAGGTCAACAAAACTATTTCATCCAGGCCTGTAATACTCTCTGCCAGGTATGTAATGTCACATTTGAATCACTAAAATCTCTTAAGTAATCCTGATCCTGTTATAATTTACTTTTCTTTCCACCTTGGAAACATGGGAAATAACAAAGCACGTTTCCAGGAGCACATCACAACCAACTGCACTGATTAAAGAGAATGTCAAAAGTCAAAGAGAGGCAGTGGTGGAAATGTTTGCATTTCTTTTATTTTTACTACTCAAAATACTTTTTGGTGTTTTATTGTAATTTACCAAAATATAATAATTGTGTTTTTTTATTTGTTTTTTCTTTATCTGAAGATTAATTGGGTTTTTAGCAAAGATCCTAAAAAAGGATTAATTTATTTTTGCAGTGCAACATTATTTATTTCTTCATACAGATAAAACACAACACTCCTCTTCTTCATGTAAGTTTTAAGATGAAATTTAGAGAGATACCAATTTCTTTCTGTTTTTAATTACTCTGCACACTGACACCACATCGGTTTCATGTTTCTCTTATTTACAGGATCAGCACATCCATCCTCAACCTAATTTTTTATATGGTGTCCAGACCGTCCAGTGCAGAGAATCGGCATCAAACTGATGACATGGAGATGTATGAAGTTAAGTGACTATTTGTTTAATTTGATGAATCCAAAAGACCACACTCAGTGTGTTTCATTATAACCATGCTGTAGGAAGACCACCCAGTGGCAAAAAAATTATGTTTCTGCTCCAGTGCTAAAATTGATCAAGAGATTTTCATAGGTCATTTGTTTTTATTTATTTATCATTTATTTTTGTATTTATTCATTCATCTTACTTATGGTTATAATTTTAATTTATGGCTAATGTTTTAGACTTTTAGGTTATTATAACAAACCTTTGGATTTATTAAGCCAATTGTTATAACCATTACATTATGAATTGTGTTATTTAGTGCTTGTTTTGTTGTAAACAAACTATTAAAATACTTTACTTAATAATACTTAAATGTGTTTTATATGGTTATTTCACTTTCTTAGTGATATAGTATCTAGATGAACGGTTTCATTAAGATATCCATTAAATGATATTCTGGTAATAAAACAAAAACTAAACTTAAAAACAAAACACATTTTTTTTTATAATAATTTTATTTTATTTTTTTTACGATTCCATGTTGGGAACCCCTAAAAGGTTCTATGTTGAACCTTTCCACCTGGCTCAAAGAACCCTTTAATTTCTTAAAAAGGGTTCTATATAGAAACTTTTTGGGGTTCCAAATATGAAGCGAGTGATATAAACCTTTTGGGTTCTATATGGCACCTTTTCTTCTAAGAGTGTATACTGGAGATGTTAATGTTGCAGCACTGTTAGCATTTGTTGGAAATTGTGTGTGGTGGTGGTGTAGTGGTCTAATGCACATAACTGGTAAACTGGTAACCAGAAGGTTGGTGGTTCGATCCCCACAGCCACCACCATTGTGTCCTTGATCAAGGCACTTAACTCCAGGTTGCTCCAGGGGGATTGTCCCTATAATAAACTGGTAATCAGTTGAACTTACATGGTGGTATAAGAGCTTTGTTTGATCATATTTGGCCTCATACTGTATCTGTCACAGTGGTTACACTTTGGAAATTGAAAACAGCCATTTGCATTTGTGAGCTTTTTCAACTCTACCAACTGTACCATACAAAATCTACCAACAACAGCTGCTAGGCTAATGGATCGTATTCGAGCAGACGCGATAACCATGACGGTGATCTCTGAAATCATAATTTAATTAAAATCCTAGTTTGTCCCGATTCATCGATGTAATGTAAGGTAAATAGAAAACCTGCCCAAATTACCAATAACTCCACAATCAACATTTTTGGCTCAAATTCTACAAAGTGCCCACTGAAGCAGTTCTTTTCTGGGGTACCAAAAGAGCCTGTGAGTGTCGCCACTTAGAGTTTGTTGGTAAACAGTAAATTAATCTATAGATATGTTGTAACCTACCAAACATACATCTTCCAAATGATCGAGAACGATGGTCATATTTCAGTGGAAATTCAAAGTATTGAGAGAGGAATACCTTGCCAAATTGAACATCACTGTCTGCATCAAACAATACCAACCCCAGATACACTGAGAGAGGAGACACTTCTCATGCTCTGATCCTGATTAACTTATCCTGATAAAAATCCTGATAAGATTAAGCAGTTTCAGAGAGTCCCCCGAAGCTTTCCAAAATGATAAAACAAAATGCTGAACCACTTAACAGCATCTGTTTTCCAAAGACATTCCCTTGATGTTGTTGTTTACAAAAATATAATGGCCAAAACATGGTGAAGCTTTTGAAGAGCTACACCAGATCCATCAATCACATTCTGGCCACTTTAGATTTGCCATTAGATGCCATTAGATTTCGCTCATTCATGTTTCACAATTTGACATTTGGATTTAGCAATTTCTGAGCTGCTTTCCTATAATTCCCAGAGCTGTAGAATACTCAGGGTAATACTGAACATTTTCATTTGGAGATGGAATGAGTGTTATGAGCACTGAATGAAAGATAAAAAAGACTCTTTGTTGCCCAGCAAGATGCCGCCAACTGACAGACTGGAATGGAGACAGTGGGAGAGAGAATGATGGTAGAGATCTCTTTATACGGTAGGCTAGCACGGAAAGACAGTCCTCAAGCTGGTGACATTTAAGGTAAATCAGATCTTAAGAATTTCTTATCTTTCCTGCCACTTCTGCCGTTTTCTTTATTCCTACAACTAGTTTCTTTTTCTCTCCTGCTTTATATCTGCCACCTACATTACCATGCACACACACACACACACACTGATCACATTGGACCGATCTGGCTGCAGCAAAAGTGCAGTCCTCATGGATTAGTTTGTACAATTGATCTCAAGGGAGACAAAAGGCAGGACATTTCTCTTGCTCTTTCTCCATCTCTTTCTCTAAATCGGCATCTTCAGGATTAGTAGAAATAATGGAGGGATGAGGAGGAGACGAGAGAGTGAAAGAGTGAGGTAGAAGACTCACTCTTTTCCCTGGAGTCCTGGTTTATGGCACCTCAAATGAGGAATCAGAGACAGGGAGACAAAAGCTCTTTCATCCCAAAAGGAAGCTGAGTGTCTGTCTGTCTCGCTCTCTATCTCACTCTCTCTCTCTCTCTATCTGTGTGTCTGTGTGTGTGTGTGAAAGCTGCCTGCTCCTCTTGGCCCTGGACTTGAGAAGTTACCCTAAATATGCTGGCTTGTGGATTTGAACTATATCTACTATATAGAGAACTATATAGAACTATATAGAGTCATGACAAGAGACACAGGCGCATTGCTCCGATTGGAGAGACACAATGGTGGGCGAAGCACGATGCCTTGAATTTGGGTCATTCGGAAAGCCTCAAGACTGTCTGTACATGTATGTGGTGTCCACACTTGCAGCCATACAGGAACAGAAGACAGTGAAAGCAAAGGTATGAACCAAAGCTAGAGGGTACAAAGAGGGCCTACTCAGGTGTGAGTCAATTCTGACAGCTCAAATGTTCCTCCGGATATTTGAGCATACAGGTCCACTGTCAAAGTACCTACAGATAGGAGGAATGGACATCCTCTCTGCCCATAATATGGTCATGTCAACAAGATGCTCTCAAACAGATAGCCAGAGATTTCCAGGCTGTCAAGGATGCTGCTGACAACTTTGTGAAATGGGCAAATGAAAAAATTGAGAAGCTGGATGAGGAGACAGTCATGGAAGTGGAGACTGCACTGCCACAGAAGAGAATGAAGAAGAAAAAAGTCATACCAGGAAAGATGGCTCAAGATAAGACCATAAATGATACAGAGATACCTATGAGGAGAAGGTTCACAATGAAATTCTTGATACAGCAATTGAGGCCATCCACCAAAGATTTCTGACCTATGGCACTCTTTATGCAGATTTGTCAGTTTTGGATCCTAAAAACTTCCCCCTGATCCGAACCATTGCTCTCCCTGAATCTGCACTTGAAGATCTCATCAAGTGCCTGGTTGAATTTGATAGCAGATCCACAGTTGACAACCTGCAGTCAGAGCTGAAAAGCTTAGCAGGCCTAGATTAAAGATACCAGTATTGTTATCATGTAATTATCATGTATTTCCTGTATTTCACCTCAGATCACCAGAGAGTAAGTCAAGAGCGAGTGAGTACACTGGTCCACTTAAACGGGTATACACATTAGGTATACACACACATAAACACAAACAGTGTGTACATGTGTGTGTATTTAATTTGAACAACAGTGTATATATATATATATATATATATATATATATATATATATTTATATATATATGGGTGGTGTCCAACTGGACCGATTCTGGATCATAGTGATGGGCCGCCTTGACCAAAAATGCAAGGGCTGATTTTTTGTCCCAGTCCAGCCCTGGAGAATAGTTCTGGTGAAGCAGCTTTAATGAGGTGCGGACTCATGATTGGTGACTTGCACATTCAGTCCATTTTAAAGGGGCGGTAACACTACACTTCGCACTCCATTCACTCCCATCCAAACGTATCCAAACACGAAAGACCGGAAACGCAAGCTCATGCAAAGAAATTTCGTATGATGCAGTTTGGTAAACTCTGAACTGTGAAATGAAGGTTGAAGGTCGGGAAAGGGGAATGTGTCGCTCCCCACAGCCGGGAAGCTGGCCTCGGGAAACCTCCTCGCCTGCGCGGGGCAGGAATGGGCCCTGGAGAGAGAGTAGAGCGAGAGGGTAGAGGGGAAGGGGATGGAACAGGGGAAAACACAGGGGGCGGGGAGAAAGAGCGAGAGAGAGAGGACTCCTCCACACTCGGGATCGCCGCCATGTGGTCCTCCGCGAGCCGGACGTCTGCCTCCAGCTACGCCGGGCAGTGGCACTAGACCCACTCTGCCATTCTTCTTGGTAGGCATTGCACGAACTGCTCCAGCACCACCTGGTCGATCAGTCCGTCGATGTCATGGTTCCCCTCTAGTAGCCATCTCCGGCAGGTGTCCCGGAGCCATTGGGCAAAGGTGAACGGGCGGTCGGACTTCTCCAGCTTCATGCCCCTTAAGAGTTGGTGGTTCTCTTCCGGACTCTGACCAACCTGTTGTAGGATGGCTCTTTTTAGGTCCGCATAGGCCAGGAGGTTCGTTGCCGGCAGTTGCCACGAGCTGGGTTTCCCCGGACAAAAGAGGTTTAAGGTGAGCTGCCCATTGGTCGTGCGTCCAGCCCCAAATCTTGGTGTGCGCTCGAACAGGTCCAGGAAAGCTTCTAGATCGTCCGCTGCCCCCATCTTCTTTAACGTGGGCGGGGGCAAAGAGGCGCAGAGGTCCGGGGTCGCGGCTGTGGCTGGAGCGGCCTCCTGGCTGAGGGGACTCCGTATCGCATGCCGGTCCTTCACTTGAGCCCGCATGATCTCGAAGAACCGACGATCTTGGTCCTGCCGGAGCTCAAGCAGGGTCTGTTGGTGGCTCTGATGCAGTGCAGCGAGGGACTGGAGGACCTCCGTCAACTGGGAGGACTCTACGGGGCGACTTCCTTCCATCACTTGGATAATCTCCCGGGTTTCGGCACCAGTGTACAAATTGCTTACAAGGAGTGAAGGAGGACATGGGAAACGGGGCTTTTAATCACAGGTAAGCCTTTTAATTCACCAACTCTCACGCTTTACAGCTTCCAAAATAACAACAGCTTTTTAACCAGAAGTCCTCCCGCATGACATCATATCTTGGTCTGTTGCGTTGTATGAAAAAAAAATAGCATATTCAAAGTCTACTGTAATCCTGATTGTGCAGCACCACAGTGAAAAAACTAAAACAAATGCAAATGAGTCCAGATCTGTATGGAATGGCACGGTTCCGAATCATGAACCGTTTAGCCCAATGGTAGAAAAGCGGCTAATCAGTGTTCTAATGTAAATGTTTCTGGAAGTGTTACTCACCTTGCTCATAACCGTTTGGCCCAATGGTGGAAAAGTGGCTATAGATTATACATTGCTTGTGTCAATCAGGTGTGGTATTACAGAAACATTCTAACTCTAGAATCCTAGTCTTATCTGTTAATAACATGGAGCTTTCAGTTAGGATGTATTTGTTTTATTTAAATTGTCAGATCTTAAAGGAATATTCTGTTTTCAATACAAGCTCTATCTCTGTCGTTTTAGGGTTTACACCATTGTGTCGTTATTTCTATAACTTTTCAAGCAGTTGCGGTAGCTCTCTCTCGTAAGAGCAAACGAAGAAGAGAGAGAGAGAACAGGAGGGTGAGGGCAGTGGGGATTTCTTTAAGACTGCAAGGGAAGCTCAGCTTCCCCTATAATGTCAAAAAAATAATGGTCAAATATGTACTATTGTGTAAACAATTTATTGACTAAAAATGCGTTAGAACACGTTCATCTCGAAGACGAGTTCGTTCAGAATCAGCTACATTACATATAGCAGGTCGGCTGACTCGATTTACTTATCATACATTCCCGTAGCGTCAGTGCATTTCCCTGTTGAAGCCGAGCGTCCATTGACTTCAATGGGGCTGCTCTGAACAGTTCCCTTCTGAGGGAACTCGCACTGCGTCGTTGAAAACGACTCTTTGGGGAACGCTCCTTAGCGTGCGCCTCTGAATTATGAATGAAACTATTCCAATCTTGATTGGTGTTGCGTCATGACGTAACATGTGACGGCATAACCGGATGCATAAAAGTGACGCCGGTACACATACACATTAGCTTTCGCTCTTCAGCAAGCGCTCTATGTTGAAATTGTTTGTCTTATTTGGTGTTGTTTGTCTGATTTAAAAATATTATGGCCACCGAACAGTTCAAGAAGTGCGTGCACTCCTGCCCTCGCTTCATTACGGGTAGGGACACGCACGCTTTATGTGTGAACTGTTTGGGAGCACAGCACGCACAGGCAGCTCTCGAGGGATCTGCCTGTGAAAGTTGTGAAGCACTACCCATGAGAGTGCTGCGCTCCCGGTTGGCGTGCTTCGATGAGCACGGTCAGGCTCGCGTTCCCCACGGTTTTGGTCCCGCGTCTGTTGAGGCAGCGCGGCGATTGAAATCGCGGGGTTCGCAGCGGATTTTGCAGATGAGAATGAGACTGCTGCGGCACGTTCTCATTCTTCGTTTGAGGATCCCGAGCCTACTGTGAGTGGTGCAGAAGCCCGCGTCGCGCTTCTTCTGCCCATGATCAGGTCCCCTTGCTTGAGCTCACTGCTTCCGAGGAAGTGGATATGCTCAGCATCGATGCGGACGACCGTGAGCCAAGCACGCCAGTTTTTGGCCAAGCTTATGAGGAGCTGATTGAGGTTGTGACGCGTGCCGTGGCCAGACTGAATATCAGCTGGCCACAAAATGAGCAGGGAACGCAAGTTGAAAGCAATTAGACGTGCGTTTCCTGCGGCACAGATCACAAACTCAGCGCCGGGGTTTGCCGTTTTCCCCGATCTCCACAAAGATATCTAAAACGAGATCGTGGGGTAAACCGCATTCGTCCCGTATCTCCAGCCCCAGTGTTTGATTACAGATGATGTTTTGGGGGCACGGTATATGGGCTAAAACCCGGCGCTGCCTAGTAAGCCCTGCAGAGATACATCTGCTTTAATAAGTAGGGCTTACATGGCCGCACACAATCGGTGTTGGTTTCCCGCCGTCTCTGACGCTTCGGGCCACATCAATTTCCAGCGAACGCACAGCGAACGTTCGTGTCAAAAAAAAAAATAAATAAATAAATAAAAAAATAAATAAAAAACAACAAGCATCAATTGTGGTCACAAGAACCGTATCGACTAAATCCTGCCGGTTTCCCGCTTCAGGAAGTCGGGAACAGTGCTCGAAAAACACCCAAGACCAGCCTCGAGAGGCTGGTTCCCTTAGTTGAAGCTTCAGGAAAGAGGTCCTACCGAGGTGGTAGAACCTCGGAGGGCTGTCCCCCCCCGCTGCAGAGCAAACGAGGTTGCTCTCGCAGCGGAGTCCTCAGGAAATCGGTGTCGGTTCCCGCCGTCTCTGACGCTTCGGGCCACATCAATTTCCAGCGAACACACACCGTGCCGTTCGTGTCAAAAAATAAAAAAACAAGCATCAGTGGTGGTCACAGAAACCGTATCGACTAAATCCTGCCGGTCTTTCGCTTCAGGAAGTCGAGAACAGTGCTTGAAAAACACCCGAGACCAGCCTCGAGAGGCTGGTTCCCTTAGTGGAAGCTTCGGAAAGAGGTCCTACCGAGGTGGTAGAACCTCGGAGGGCTGTCCCTCTCCGCTGCAGAGCAACCGAGGTTGCTCTCGCAGCGGAGTCCTCAGGAAATCGGTGTCGGTTCCCGCCGTCTCTGACGCTTCGGGCCACATCAATTTCCAGCGAACGCACACCGTGCCGTTCGCGTCAAAAAATAAAAAACACACATCAATTGTGGTCACAAGGACTGTATCGACTAAATCCTGCCGGTATCTCGCTTCAGGAAGTCGAGAACAGTGCTCGAAAAACACTCGAGACCAGCCTCGAGAGGCTGGTTCCCGTAGTAGATTTTGTAGAGGCATGGAATCATCTTCCCAACATATCTGCATGGGTCCTGCATATAATAAAATCAGGGTACAAACTGCAGTTCGGGCACCGCCCCCAAATTCTCTGGGGTGGTGCAGACTACAGTGGTTCCGAGCAGGCTCAGGTGATGGAACAAGAAGTGCAATCTCTGCTGCTGAAGGAGGCCATAGAATGTGTTCCTCATTCAGACAGGGAGTCCGGTCTTTACAGCCGGTACTTTATAGTTCCAAAAAAAAAAAAAAAAAAAAAAAGGATGGGGGGTTGAGGCCGATTTTAGATCTCAGAGTTTTGAACCGGCCTTTGAGGAGGTTCAGGTTCAAAATGCTTACCATTCCTGTCATCGTGAGTCAGATCAGATCCGAGGACTGGTTTGTCACGATAGATCTAAAAGACGCCTATTTTCATGTACCCATCCTTCCATGTCACAGGAGGTTCCTGAGGTTCGCTTCGGGGCTAAGCTTACCAATATCGGGTTCTTCCGTTCAGCCTAGCACTCTCTCCCCGCACATTCACCAAATGTATGGATGCAGCTCCTGCTCCTCTGAGACTTCAGGGCATCCGCATACTGAATTTTATCGATGACTGGCTCATTCTGGCCCAGTCTCGAGAAATGGCGGTTCGGCATCGAGATGTCGTCCTTGGCCATATTCGAAGTTTGGGGTTGAGACTCAACACAAAAGAGTGTGTTACAACCATCCCAGTGCACAACGTTTCTGGGTGTTGTGTGGGACTCGGTTACGATGCAGGCACGCATGTCTCCTGCACGTATCGAGTCCGTTCTGGCGATGGTGTCCGGGTTAAAACTAGGCCAGGCCATCACTGTAAAGCAGTTTCAAAGACTGCTGGGCCTCATGGCAGCGGCATCCAACTTGATACCTTTGGGCCTTCTACACATGAGGCCCCTCCAGTGGTGGCTGAAAGCCAAGGTGTTTTCCCCCAAGGGGAATCCATTTCGTATAATCAGAGTAACGCGCAGATGCCTTCGTTCTCTGCTAATATGGAAGAAACCTTGGTTCCTGTCCCTAGGGCCAGTGTTGGGAGCGTCATGTCCCTGGAAAACCGCTTCGACAGACGCCTCCCTCACTGGCTGGGGCGCGGTCATGGACGGCCACTTTGCCAGGGGTCTGTGGCAGGACCATCATCATTCTTGGCACATAAACTGTCTAGAGATGTTGGCTGTGTTCAGGGCTCTGAGGAGCTTCCTTCCAGACATCAAAGGTTACCATGTCCTAGTACATTCGGACAATACATCAGTGGTAGCTTATCTGAACCGACAAGGAGGACTCAGATCGCGCCCTCTGTGCAGACTGGCGCATCAGATAATTCTTTGGTCCCAAGGGAAAATACTGTCTATCAGAGCATGTATATTCCGGGGTTCAGAATCAGGGAGCAGACATCCTGTCGAGGCAGGGGCTGAGGCCCGGGGAATGGAGACTTCATCCAGAGGTGGTGAAGTTGATATGGGACAAATTTGGACCATCAGAAGTGGATCTATTCGCGTCTCGAGAGACGTCCCACTGTCCACTTTGGTTCTCCCTCTCACATCCAGCCCCACTGGGGTTGGACGCCATGGTACAGGCTTGGCCGAGGCTTCGCCTGTACGCATTTCCCCGATCGCTCTGCTCCCGGGAGTCCTGGAAAGGGTCCGCCAAGAGGGCATCAGTCTACTTCTGGTTGCCCCCATGTGGCCGGCCCGAGTATGGTTCTCAGACATAATTTCACTCCTGATAGCTCCGCCATGGCAGATTCCTCTGAGGAGGGATCTGTTGTCTCAGGCGGGGGGCACAGTCTTCCACCCTCGTCCAGAGCTGTGGAAACTGTGGGTCTGGCCCCTGAGGGGGTTCAGTACCTAAATGCTGGTCTATCAGCGGGGGTGGTTGAAACCATACTTAGCTCTAGGGCTCCGTCTACTAGGAGATTATATGGCCTCAAGTGGAATGTGTTCTCCACTTGGTGTAGAGAACATGAATTAGATCCAGTTAACTGCCCGGTGGCTTCAGTTCTGGAGTTTCTTCAAGATCGTTTCTCTGCGGGTCTCTCCCCTTCCACACTTAAGGTGTACGTGGCTGCCATTTCGGCGTTCCATGCACCACTGAGTGATGGGCCTCTGGGGAGGCACCAGCTGGTCATTCGTTTTCTCCGTGGTACATGGAGGATGAGACTGACAACCAGGTCCAGGGTTCCTGCCTGGGACCTGGCGGTGGTTCTCGAAGGGTTATCCCTGGCCCCCTTCGAACCCCTTCAGTCGGCTTCAGCCCAAGGACCTGACGTTCAAGATGGCTTTTCTCTTAGCTATTACCTCTCTAAAGAGGGTGGGTGATCTTCAAGCCCTGGCAGTGACGCCAGCTTGCTTGGAGTTTGCCCCTGGCGGAGTTAAAGCCATTTTACACCCGAGACCTGGCTATGTGCCTAAGGTGCCGTCTAACACGGCACGGTCTACGGTCCTGCAGGCTTTTTATCCTCCACCTCATGTGTCGGCAGAAGAAGAGAGGCTCCATTTGCTCTGCCCTGTCAGAGCTTTGAGTGTTTACCTCGAGAGGTCCTCTTCTTGGAGGAGGTCGGACCAACTGTTAGTGTGTTTTGGGTCACCTAAGAAGGGGCTCCCTGCCTCGAAACAAACCATTAGTAATTGGATTGTTCAGGCTATTATCTCGGCCTACAAGGTGCGCAATTTGCCTTCACCTTTGGCCGTGAGGGCTCATTCAACTAGAGGCATGGCGTCCTCTAGGGCTCTCTTATCGGGAGTACCCCTCCAGGAGATCTGTGAGGCAGCCGGTTGGGCTACCCCACACACTTTCATCAGGTTTTACAGTCTGCACCTCCTTAGTACGCCTGGCGCACATGTGCTCTCGTCCTAGCTGAGTGCCTGAGTTCAGTTTCACCCTAGGGCAGGCCTTTTTTTCGGTGCGTGGCCTAGTGGGCATTCGTTCCCCAAAGAGTCGTTTTCAACGACGCAGTGCGGAGTTCCCTCGGAAGGGAACGTCTCGGGTTATGACTATAACCCTTGTTCCCTGAGAAGGGAACGAGACACTGCGTCGTCCTGCCACGCCCCTCAAGGCCTGAGAGCGGCTTGCTTCATCGCTAGGCTAATGTGTATGTGTACCGGCGTCACTTTTATGCATCCGGTTATGCCGTCACATGTTACGTCATGACGCAACACCAATCAAGATTGGAATAGTTTCATTCATAATTCAGAGGCGCACGCTAAGGAGCGTTCCCCAAAGAGTCGTTTTCAACGACGCAGTGTCTCGTTCCCTTCTCAGGGAACAAGGGTTATAGTCATAACCCGAGACGTTTTTTTCAGTGCTCCGAATATAGACGGTCATTGGATAAATGCTGTGATTATGTCCCGCCCACGGACGCTCAGCATCTCTGGGGGTGAATGAGGAGTGGGCTGGCCCGGACTCCGGGCTTCCGCGTGATGATTGGAGGATCTGTCAAAAGACTGCATCTCCTTTTGATTGACAGCGAATCTGTACTATAAGAAGTCACTGAAGCTATTTCGCGCTCAGTCCCATCGCGGATTTCTCAAATGTAGTCGAAAGACAAACTGCTGCAACCTATTTCTTTATATTTGTTTGGCGAAATTGCCAGTCAATTTGCATAATACATTTCACACAATTATACACCACATTCCTTGTTTCAGTTTTACCAAGTTTAATATATTTTGTTTTAGAGCGTTCGTTCGTTCGTTCGTTCATTCATTCATACAGTAGGCTAGGCTAGCGTCGTACGGGTGAAACTGCGCACGATGGCAGACGGTGCTAATATTGTCGACCTGATTTTGGCGAAGCCATTTGAAAGTCTTCCTTATGAGGAAAAAATTAGAATTAAACAGCAGGGCAGATCAACACCTAAGATTGATTTAGTGCAAAAAATAGGGTAAATAAGTTTATAATGTAGGCCGAAAATGAGCTTCCCCTCTTTGAAAGACCAGCAGCCGCCACTGGGTGAGGGGGATACAAAACAGAAAGGAGACTACAAATGAGGCTTGTTTCAATGACAGGATCGATGTGGTGCAGGAAAAGATGTTGTGCACGTCAATGATAAGCATCCCCAGGCAAACACTGGAAGGTGTGGGAGGGAGGAAGGGGTAGAAAAAACAGGAAGAATTAAGACAAAGTGAGAGTTGGAGAGACAGAGATGTCAGAGAGCAGAAAATGGAAATTGAAGAGAGGCAAACATTAGGGAATGGTTGACTGAGAGTATGTTTGAGTGCACAAGAAATAGACAAAAAAAAGTAAGGTGTGAGCTTTGACAATCAGTAGTGGCAGCCAGAAGATGCATTGCGTTTTCAGTATCGCAGCTCACTATTATTTGATTAACTTGTCAGAAGTGCAAGAATTGTGGCGGAGTCTTCGTTTGCTTTTTTTCTGGAGAAGTTTAGTTTGTTTAAATTCACCCCAAAATGAAAATATACATATTTTTAATCATTGTTTCTTTCTTTTTTTGCGTATAATTGTGGGGGGTGAATTCAATAATGCGTCTGATCTTGTTTATATATTTTTAAGTAAAGTTAAAAGAAGATATTGATAAGGCTGGCAAAACAAAGGCCAACTAGTGTCACACTAGCATCATGCTCCATCGCGCCTTCTGTTGACGGATGCCCCAATTCAAATTTAGATACTTACTGTACTATTGTTGTCTGGTCTGTGATTTCTGAACTTTCTGAGATGACGTGAAGCTTTCAATGAAAATCTTCAAGTCGATGTGATGCCATACATTTCCATTTTTACTTTCCACGTTTTATTCCACTTTTACTGTGTAATTATATGAGAAAAAGAGACCACAGAGTCTCTAGAAATCAGAATTGAGTATTCCAGAGACCCGTGTATTAAATAAAATAATGCAGTATGTCAATAAAATGCAATATGTTGATTGCAATCTGATAAAATATGTTGTCAAGTGTGCTGTGCAATATTTTAGGGATAATGTACAGTCAGTCATCATCGAGAATAAACCCCGACATGGTGGTCAGAGTGTTTGTATCAGCCTTTTGCGACAATGACCAGTTTTCTGTAGAGTATTCCACTTTTGTAGCGATAATCAATCTTGGCAATAATTAAATGTATGGCACTTAAGGTGTGTATGTGTGTGTTTATGAATGTTAGATGGCCCTCCCTCCTTCTTTGGGTGCACCAGCTAAAGAATTCAACTTTAACTGTATAAAAATATTTCAAATGGACCATTCAATTAATTAGAAATATATAAATTGGAGTTGATTAATCTGAAGGAATTTTAAGATTCTACCTAACCTTTAGAGCCCTAACTTTATTATCAACACATGACAGACACAGTTGTAATAAAATTTATTTATTTACAAAAAAGATTAACAAGAACAACTAACACCAACTACAAAATGCTACTAATATGCTAAAATATACTATGAATGGATAAGAAAAAGTGCATGAAATGGAAAGATGCAAGTGGCTAAGATGGATGTGGCTATGGCAGAGTATGGTTTATCTCAGGAGTTCTCAACGGGGTGGTACCGCCCTCCAGGGGGCGTTGAGAGAAAATTCGTAGGGGGGGGGGGGCATGGGGTATGTCTGGTTACAAATGGGGGTCGTTTACCAGTCATAATAATAAAATCTATCGTCAAGTTGCTCATTGCATTAAAAAAAAATTCTAGACTTGAAATGTATCAGTTGGTTCTCAATTGTATGGGTTGGTGCGCATTTATACAGTGTTTCATCTGTATTTGAAAGTATAGTGATATATCTGAAGTATAGATCGGTATAGCAGCGTCAAATACACGGTAAGAGGCACATCCTCCGCTAATGCACCTGTATGCTTCTGTAGATGGATACGGCTCAATGGAGAGACCAGCACGAGTGCAAAGGAGCATTTTCACTCGCAGACCGGTCTCGAGCTCTTAAGAAAAATTGAGCTTTAAGAGCTCTAAGAGAATTAGTGAGAAGCACGGTGCGAGAAGCGGAAACCATTTGAATTCGGCACAGAATTCTACATCACCACCCTTGAATTTACTATAGTAACACTAAGTGTAATTTATAGGCAGAAATAGATTCATAATAGATATTATTATATCAGTACTTCAGCTCTATTAAATTTGTCATAGGCTACATTTGGGGAAATCATGTTACAGCTTAACATGGTAGTGAAGAAGATCCATGCTTCCATGTGTTTACCATGGTCTTGTTACAAATACCACTTTTAAAAATATACAAATAAATAATTAATGAATAAATGAAACATTTCAAAAGGGCAAATGCAAAATACACTAATTTTTTTAAAAGATTAAATAGAATTGCGTAAATTAAAAAAAATAAGGTAAAATATATTTTTATTTTTTTATAGATGTTTATAGATTTTTTTATAGATTTACTTTTTATAGATGTTATAGATAACCTTACTGTCCAACTCAAAATCAATGTTGTAATGTAGAATGAGCAATTCAGTGGGACAAACTATGTAATATTATTGGTCTTTTCACAAATCTTTGAAATATATTAACAATACCACTTTTATTATTAGTTCCTGTCTTCGCATTTACATTTTATAGGCCCCAGATATAGCACTCCATCTGCTTGAATTCAAGAAAGGCAAGGTTTGGTCTCACATTCATGATGCATAAGCATGCTGAATTTTATAACAAAACTAGCAAATTAAGCAAAAACACAAATATTGAGTTTTGTGTTTTATGTTTTTTTTTTTCTCATCTAAAGATTGAGAACCACTGGTTTATTTTATGGAAGAATAAACTTCTTTCTCTGTTAACTAATAAGGGGAAGAACTTCTCGAATTAAACAAATAACCCTAAGATTACTACTACAAACAGTACAAACACTAACGCCAAGGTCTCTGGAAATAAGTTTGGATAGTGATGTATTTATGTTCTGCCTGATTGAGTGATGCGCTTCAGTGATCCACTGGTTTGCTGAGGTGCATTGCTGTAGAGAAGCAGCTGGATTTCGTTTCCACAGCCTTGAACACAAAGAACTGGGTGTAACGAATGGTTGCTGCTGGCATAGGCAATGACGATGATGATGATGAAGTGAGAACCCAAGTGAAATGTATTAAATAAAGTGAAATCCAAAACCCTTACTATAAATGTGAACTAAACATAAACATGACCATGACCATGAACATGACTTGAGTAAAACATGGCTTAACATAAACGTGGCTTAACATAAACAGCTACTCACATACAATACTTGACAAGGGACAATGGATGAACATGGGGTCTTAAATACACAGACATGGGTAACAAGACAACCAATTAACAGACAGAACTATAAAACAAGATAACAAGACTAATAACCTAAAACCAATGACAAACTAGAAGTGATAATGAGTAACAAGACAATAAACCAATGAAAACAAGACACATGAACATGGAGGGAAATAGGAATCACATGACTAGGGATACAGGAACTAAACCTTTCAAAATAAAAGACATGGAATACATGAACCAACACATTAAACATTACACTGGGGAGTGTTGGTCTCCTGAAAGCACCGAGAAGTTTTTGCGATATGGATGCAGTCTCTATTTTGGTGCAGTTCCGTTACTTCTCATGCACGGAACATGAAAAGAAGGTTTGCTTGCCAGAGCTAAACCTTGTCGCTGGTATCTCTGTAGATATCTCCCTAGTATGGCTTTTCTTCCTGGAGTGGAACTGTAGAGTATTTTTATGTTATCCTGTTAGTGTTATACTTTTTCTGAGACTCAAGACAGTGTGTGGCTGTTTAAAGGATAGTTTTATACCTTTCTCATGTGGAGGAGATTCCAATTTGGTGCTTCCCTGTTTCAGTGTTTTGATTGGCTGTTAAGATCACAGGTGTCACCCACTGTGTATCCCAACCTATTTTCTCTTGTTTGCATAGTTTAAAGTTCACAGTTAGAAAAGTGGCCTAAAGTGTTTTACCTATGCGTTGTTCACTCTCCAAACCACTTCCAAAATACGCTTGGCATTGTGCAGAAAGCATAGTGTCCAAATATGGTATTAAAAGATTTATCTTTCACCAATGCATTCATTTTTACTTTAGCAGCTACATTTGAGTTAGCTGTTGTGTCACAAATAGATACTGTTAAGCTTATACCATTCTCTGAATGGATATGTGATGCAGTTTTGTGTGTATTTTAGGAGTAAAACTCTGTATGTGAAGATTTGTCCTCTTTTTGGACATATTTCTCTAAGTTGCTACAGACAAATGCCCAGGCCAATCAAGAGAACCAGTCTGATGAGGTCTTAAGATGTCCTGTTGCCAGTAGGTCTTAGGATTGAGAGTTAGGAATTTAAAAAAGGTATCCAGTGATGGGTCAACTGCTTTGCAGGGCCCTTTGTCTTTCACGAAGATGCTTGGAAATTATCTTTTCAGTCTTATCTGATGGCAAAAGGAACCTGATTACAGCAACAGGAAGATTAATTCACTGCAGAGGATGAAAGGGCTTTGGAATGCCTGTCTTCTTCCTGTACAATACACTTATTAAATGGCTACTTATCATCTAAGTAATTAAATGGACATAAAATAATAGTTCGAGTTGAAATAAAGTAATTATTTGAGAAATAAATAGACCATAGAGTCTCTAGAATTAGACAAATCAGAATTGAGTATTCCAGAGACCCGTGTAATAAAAACAAAAGCTATATGTCAATTAAATGCATTACATTAATCGCGATCCGATCTCAATAACAGGTAAAATGGGAAAGTAGAGAAAAAAACTGCAAGCTGAACCTCTAAAGGTACTTTGTTGAAAGCCAGCTTAAGCTTGCGTGAAACTTGCAGACTCGAAACAACTCAATTTGGTTTTGTTGCTGATCTTTCCCTCCTAGTCGATGACTCCAAGAGTCTGCTATGTTAGGTTGTTTGTTATAAACATGCTCTATTTACAGTAGAATGCATAGCAAAAAGAAATAGCATCCTTTTCTTTCACACAGCTTCTCCTCTAAATGCACCATCCACGAGTGCTTTCCAGAAGCCAAGCTTTTTCTGGAGAAAAAAATAAATAAATGGCTTCCGTCCTCTGGGAAAAAAAACACTCTTTTATCCATAAACTGCACTCATTGGTCACTGCCTTGGTGACTTGTACTCAGCCCACCCACAGCCAGAGATAATTTCAAGTAAGTCGGATGTGTTTCTTCAAACCATTAACTCAATAGGTAATCCCGACGGTCAAGTGATTAACACCTCCGGCTGAGAGACGCTAAAGCACACTCCATCTCCCTCTTCCTGGCCAGTTATTATGTTAATCAAGCTAACACCAGAAAATCATTTGAAAAATCGACTAGTTAGATGCCTTTATGTGTTTGCATGATTTATTTGCACATGTGCTCTGAGATGACATGCGCAAACGAGGATCTGTGCCTAAACCGCAGTCAAATACCATCAAAATGCCCTGCTTGGGATGTATTAATATAAACGCAGTCCGTTATGTCTAAAGAAATCTTAAATGGTGGGACAAAAAAAGCGAATTTGTATCAAAATACAGGACTTGTGTATTGCAGCCTAAATCTGCTGCTTTCTAGTATGTTACAAATATTAATCAAACAACAAGAAAATGAGACTACTTACTTTGACTGCTTGGTACTGCTGAAAAAATGTCTGAGCAGGCAGGCTCACAACGAGGAGTTGTATGAACCCAATCACAGTTTACTGACATGCAACGAAAAAACAAAACTTATATCCAAGATCAAGAAAACAAAGAATTCAAGAATAGGGTAATCCAAAAAAACAAAGCACGTAAGAGCCAACCATAATTTAACTACTTTAACAACTGACAGAGACTGAAAAAACACAGGCTTAAATACATAAACCAAGGAAACAAGATAAAACTACCAAGGACTGAACACAACTGGGTATTACGACTCATCTTTCCTACTTCTCGGATCACTGTGCAATTGCTACAAGTAAGTTAATAAAATAATTTCAACTCAAATCAATGTTTCCTGTCCATTTATTAATTCATTTATTGGTCAAGTAGTTTTGTAGTAAGCTGGATAATGAGCAGTCAGAAAGTAATTTTTGCAAAATAAACACCATTTTAGGGTGATCAGGACCAGGTACTAAAAACGTCTAGGTTACGTATGTAACCTCCGTTCCCTGATGGAGGGAACGAGACGTTGTGTCAGAGAAGCGACACTAGGGGTCTCTCTTGAGTGCCGATATTCACCTCTGGACTATGAAAAAAGGCCAATGAGAGTTGGCAACCAGTATTTGCATGTCCCACCCCCGGACATACGGGTATTTAAGCGGCGCAAATACGGGAGTTCATTCAGGATTTTTCTGAGGAGCCGGAAATGGTCCGGCCACAACAGTGGCTCGGCTCAGCGACGTGGCAGGGGAGACACAAGGTCTCGTTCCCTCCATCAGGGAACGGAGGTTACATACGTAACCTAGACGTTCCCCTTCTGTCGCTCTCTCCACGTTGTGTCAGAGAAGCGACACTAGGGGTCCACTTATAAAAGTGCCATGCGCTGAGCCGTGTACGTGAACTGCCAGGGCCAGAAAAACAGCCAGCAGCTCTAGGCAGTTGATGTGCCAGCGCAGCGGGCCTCGGTTCCACCGGCCTGCGGCTGCGCGCCCGTTGCATACGGTGCCCCAACCCAATTTGGAGGCGTCGGTTGTGACCAGAACGTGTCGGGACACCTGCTGGAAGGGTACTCCTGCCCTTAGTAAGCAGAGGTCTGTCCAGGGTTTGAAGGTTTGGCGGCAGGCAGAGGTAACTTTTATGTTGTGCGTGCCGCGGCGCCATGCTCATCTCGGGACTCGAGTCCGGAGCCAGTGCTGAAGTGGTCTCATATGCATCAACCCCAGCGGCGGCCGCCTGGCTTGAAGGAAGCGAGGCATTTCAGCACTGACTGAGCACGCTCGTTGGAGAGACATGCTGTCATTGGGACTGAGTCTAACTCCAGACCGAGAAAAGAGATGCTCTGGACCGGGGAGAGCTTGCTCTTTTCCCAGTTGACCTGAAAACCCAAACGGCTGAGGTGGCTGAGCACCTGGTCTCTGTGTGCGCATAGTAACTCTCGGGATCGGGCCAGTATGAGCCAGTCGTCGAGGTAATTCAGTATGCGTATGCCGGCATCTCGGAGCGGGGCAAGAGCTGCCTCTGCGACTTTCGTGAAGACGCGAGGGGACAGAGACAGGCCGAAGGGGAGGACTTTGTACTGATACGCCTGGCCGTCGAACGCGAACCTTAGGAAGGGGTGATGTCGAGGGCGAATTGAGACGTGGAAGTACGCATCCTTCAGGTCTACCGCTGCGAACCAATCTAGATGCCGGACGCCAGATAGAATTTGTTTCTGGGTGAGCATTTTGAACGGGAGTTTGGACAAGGTCCGATTGAAAACTCACAGGTCCAAGATCGGTCATAAGCCGCCGCCTTTCTTGGGTACAACGAAGTAAGGGCTGTAGAAACCCTTCTTCATTTCGGTTGG
The DNA here is from genome assembly GCF_025860055.1 of Xyrauchen texanus. NCBI lineage: Eukaryota > Metazoa > Chordata > Actinopteri > Cypriniformes > Catostomidae > Xyrauchen > Xyrauchen texanus. The sequence continues at coordinate 28,068,989 of NC_068287.1, forward strand.
AGGGACAGGCTCTATCGCGTCCTTTAATAGAATGGAGGCGATTTCTTCGTGCAGGGAGTGGGCATGTTGGCCGTGTACTGCGGAAAAATGTACGCCCACGAAGGGGGGCGGAGACCTGGCAAACTGAATTGCGTAACCGAGTCGAATGGTCCGGTGCAGCCAGCGTGACGGGTTGGGCAGTGAAAGCCACGCCTCTAAACTCCGTGCTAGGGGCACCAAAGGGACGGGTTTTTTGGACGTACCCGGCAGGGCTTCGCAGCAGTGCGGAACAGGTAACGCGGCGTTGGGAGGCAACGTGGCGTCCCGAGGCTCTGGTGCTGAGAATAAACTCAAAGCACTTACCTTGCTCTGCGCACCCGGCGGGGGGGCGGGTTCGTGACTGAGGAGGAGGTCTGATGTTGGCGTCCTCTGGACTCGTCTGAACCGGCAGGCCGGGGAACAGTCGTGGGGCTGGAGGCGGGGACACCACGTCCATGGAGCCGGGACTGTTGAGGCCTGAAAGCAGAGTGCCGTGAGAACGGCATTTGCGGGCCAGGTGACCCCAGAGACAACAAGGAAATAGCTCTATAGAGTGTAAAGAATTTAACAAAAAATTCTCCTTCCGGCCCTCCACCGGGGAACAGAGTGGTCTTACCAACTCTGGAGCTAACGTCTCGGTCTCTGGGTCTGTCATCTCAGGAGCGCCTGGGAGCCTTCTGGGTCCTCAAGGCGGTCCGTGAGATGATGGGCGTCCAACTTCTGCGGGGAGCTTAACGCTGGGGCTGAGAGCTGGGCCCACTCACTTGTTAGTTGAGGCGGAGCACCACTTTCTTTCTTTCTTGAAAGCCGCAGGAGGCTTTCAAGAAAGACAGGGCATGGCCCCTGGCGGCAGGTTTGCGGCAGGGCAGGATGCTTTTTTGCTTGAAAATAGCCTTGGTCTGTTTCTTCACCACTGAGGACTGCTGGGTGAAGTCGTCAAGTGGTGTTGCCGAATGGACGGAGCTGGGAAATGGGGGCGTTTGAGAAAGCGTGCTTTGTCTGCCTCCCGTACTGCCTGTCCATCATTGCGTTCTGGACCACGGAGTGGCCATCACCTGTTTGAGTGCAGTTCCTGCAGCACGTCAAGAACAGGACTACCCAAGTGCAGATTTGAAGTGCCCTGGCCCGGTGGACTTGCAGGAGGGGGCCATGGCATGCAGGGGGGAGCGGTCTGGGACCATTCTACCACCGAGGGTAGCGAGAGCGGACGAGCGAGGAAGCTGGGCTTGCTCAGCTCGTCATGCACATCCGGGAAGGAATCCGGGGCGCAGCTGTGAGCGGCGCACATGCCCGTGGAACCAATTAACCCCGGGGAAGCATAGCGGACCTTCTTGTGTCAGGCTCAGACTGGACGGAGACCCGAAGGTGGCGGCCCAGGCGAGTTATCCGCATTCGGCGCCGCTGTTACGCTATGTTATTGGATGTCATCATCCAATGCCGGGGAGCCTGCCTCAATCCCGTAGGAAGGAGGCGAGGCGCGGGGGCGGCTGAAGCGGCTTTTTCTCACTACAAGAAAAAGCCTACGACCGCAATGCTGTCATGGCTATGTTCTCGTACTGAAAACATAGACCATTCATAAAAACGCTGCCTGCGTGTGATCGCAACCCAGGAATGCAAGGCAGTTTTTATGGCCGTCAGAGGTGGGGAGAATCAACGCATCCAGAGGCGGAAAATCATCTTTAAAAAGACGCGTCCTTAGAAGGACGTTCAACGCCGCTGTGTTTTGCTCTTTTAGAGCGAAATTCACTCTTTTAGAATAACTCTTTCGAGTTGTCTGCGCTGTCGAAGCGCCCAGGGGCAAGAATGCACAGCCGTGCACGAATGAGAAAGCCGCTGTTGTGCGCCGTCAGATCCAACAGCATGCAGAGCGTCAGAGGATTAAACAGGAACTTGGTGTAGGGTTAGGGTTAACAAAAGAACAAAATTAACCAGTTATAACCGGTTACCAGCATTTAAAAATAATGATTTCACTCCGGAACAATTGAAAATCACTTTGTTCCAGTTTTCAGTTACGTTCTGCTTAAAATGTCATCCATTTTTGGTTTTCGTTTCAGTCCCTGATGCAGGACACAGATGCAAAGGACCCCAGCATCATCCCTTACATTTATGTTTCTATTTTTTTTTCTCCTTTTTTTGTGGTATCTAAATTGGTATCAAGAATCATCATATTTCAATGGTATTGATACAGACTACTGAAATTTTTGTTTTATGACAACACTACCCACAGTGTAGCCTGCATTTAAATAATTTAATTCATGTTTAAAATGCAATTAAATGTAACAATATAATAGCACATTAATAAGTCATTTTATTTGCTATTCATTTGCTTTTTAAAAAAGCATTTGGCAATTGTTTTTCTTCATTCATTTGTCGGTTGCTTTTCTTCATCTACTTGCCAATGGCTTTTCTTTTTGTTTTACTTTGGCTTTTCTTTTTTGTTTTACTTTGATTTTTCTTTTTTGCTTTACTTTATGCATTTGACAATCAAGTTTAAAAATGCCAATGGATGTCTATTGATAGAGGTTTACCATAAGGCATGTGCAAAACAAACAGACGCGAGGCGTTCGGAAGTTTATGGTCACTTGTCGCTGCAGCAGTTAACCTTTTCACACATGAGTTTCTCCTGTACTGATAGATCTCCCAGCTTGAGTTCTTTAATGCACGCTGTGATTAAAATAAATCTTATCTTACACTTCACAGCAGATGCACTGGAGAACAGATTATACAGTATCACAGTAGGTGCACTGAAGGTCAGATTATACATTATCAAACATATTATGTGGTTTTTAGATGCCGTCAACAGAACCGATCATACTCGGGCAATTCTTTCAATAAAAAATGTATTTAAAATATTAAAAAGGTTGACATAATGTGTCTTAAGTGGAATGTGATATCTCTGAAAGTGGAAGTTGTGTCACTACTTGATGGGAGCAGATGAGGTAAGGTCTGGCAACACAGAGAAGCGTTTGCTTCAGGTAGGGTCTAGCGACCGCTGCAGCCCGGAGGTCCGGCGTCTTTCTCCAGCTGCTCAGTACCTCACGCCGGTGGAGAGTGAGCATGGCTGCCATGTGCTTTGTGGCACGAATCAGTTCTGTTGACGGCATCACGCTTACCAGTTCCCTGCCCATACTACTGTGCACGTTCGGGGAGGGCCGCACTCTGCATTTCACTGCAGCAGTATCAAATGACCATTAACTTCTGATATGCCTTGCGTCGCTTCCGTTTCTTTTGCACAGGCTTCATAGACAACGTAAACCTCTATCAATAGCCTTCCAATGACAGACCGTCTTACATCTCCTTCGAGTAGGATGTGGAAGAAAGGGTGTTTCTTATAACTGAGTCGAAAGTTAATTGGTTGGTCCCATGTGTCAACTGTCCAATGGCATTTTTAAACTCGATTGTCAAACGGATAAAGAAAAGCAACCAGCAAATTAATGTAGAAAACAATTGCCAAATTATTTTTTTAAACGCAATTTAAAATGTGCATTCCCCGTCTGTCGCTCACTTCGACGTTGTGTCGTAGAAGTGACATCAGGGGTCTCTCTTGAGAGCCTTTTGCATCTCTGATCTATGAGAAAAGGCCAATGAGAAATTGGCAGATAGAATTTGCTTGTCCCGCTCTCGGACATACGGGTATAAAGGGAGGGAAATGCATCTTTTTAATTCAGAAATTTTCTTCGGAGCCGACTGGTTGTGTATGCAGCGAGCTGCGAGTCACACACTGTTCCTCCCATCTCTGAGCGATTGCTGTTGGATCTACAGCGCATATCAGCAGCTTTCTCCTTCTATGCACGGCAGTGCAGCTTTGACAACGCAGTAAAAGAGTTTATTTCTCTAAAATAGTTTTTTTTCTCTAAAAGAGCATATACACAGCTGGCGTTGAATGTCCTTTTCAGGACGCGTCTTTATAAAGATGCCCTTCCGCCCCTGTGTAGTTCCTGGATGCGGTAGAGTGCTCTCTGCTCCTGACGGCAACAGGCGCTGTCTCGTGTGTCTGGGCAGCGATCACACCAAGGCAGCGTTTGTGGATGGCTCAAGTTCTCACTGCGAGAACATGACCATGGCAACGTTGCGGTTGTGGCTCTCCTTCCTCAGAAGGAACACCACTCCAGCAGCCCCACGCGTCACTCCTTCTTCCCACGGGATTGAGGAGGACCCGGCTGGCGATAGAGGCGATTTGGGGTTGGCAGCGGGCACGGTTTCGCCGGGTATGTCCCCGCGAACTACCCGCACCCCGACATGCTAGTTGACTTCCATCCGGGCTCGAGGCAACGGCAGCTCGCCTCACGGCCAGCCTGCCTATCCTCTTGAGCCCCCCGAGCCGGATGAGCTCGCCGCTGCATCGGAGAGTGGTCCGGTGTCTGATGCGGATGACTCGATTGGGCTGCTGCCTTCGGGCCAGCACACACAGTCTGAAGCTTAACGCCCAGATGTCCGACATACTTGCCCGGGCCGCCGTCAGCGTGGGGCTGGACTGAAACCCTCCATCCCCCCCACAGCCTTGTGGCTGGATGATTGGTCCCTCGGGTCTGCGTCGACGTTCAAAGCCACGCCCCCCCTGGGTTCCTTTCTTTCCGGAAGCGCATAATGATCTGACGAGTTCATGGAGGACACCCTTCACCATGCCTAACGCTCATCCACTCTCACTACCCTCGACGGCGGAGCGGCCCACGGGTACATGGTGGTCCCCCAGGTGGACAGAGTGGTTGCGATCCACCTGTGCCCCGAGAACGCCGCCACCTGGCAGGGTCGCCCTCTGTTCCCCTCAAAGGCCTGTAGGATGACGTCTTCACTGACCTCCAAAGCCTACAGCGCCATCGGACAGGCCGCTTCCGCCCTGCATGCCATGGTTCAGGAACATGGCTGTGGCTGAACATGGTCGAGATTCGCAAAGTGGACAAAACACGCTTCCTCAACGCACCTGTCTCCCAGTTCAGCAGTTCTCAGTTGTGAAAAAGCAGACAGAGGCCATATCTCACATCATGCCCCGCCGCACCTCCAGCGCGGGCCGTGCCCGGCCTGAAGGCATTGGCGGGCGGTCCCCTTAAAAACTTCCAGAGGCTCCTGGGGCATATGGCATCCTCTGCGGCAGTCGCGCAGCTGGGGTTTATGCATATGAGTCCGCTTCAGCACTGTCTACAGACTCGAGTCCCGAGACGAGCATGGCACTGCGGCACACACCGTGTGTTCATCACCCCTGCCTGTTGCCAAACTTTCAAACCCTGGACAGACCTCTGCTTTCTCCGGACAGGAGTCCACTTGCAGCAGGTGTCCCAACACATCCTGGCCACCACAGATGCCTCCATATTGGGTTGGGGCACCTGGTGCTACGAACACGCAGCTGCGGCCCATTGGAAAGGGGCCCCGCTGCGCTGGCACATCAACTGCCTAGAGTTGTTGGCTGTACTTTTTGCCCTGCGGAGGTTTCTCATGCTAATTCAGGGCAAACACGTCTTGATCCGATCAGACAGCACCACCACGGTAGCGTACATAAATCGCCATGGCGGCGTACGCTCCTGTCACATATCACAACTCGCCCATCATCTCCTCCTTTGGAGCCAGCAGCAACTCAAGTCGCTGCGTGCCACTCACATCCCGGGCAACCTCAACGTGGTAGCGGTCGCGCTATCATGACAATGCTTGCCCAGTGGGGAGTGGAGGCTTCACCCCCAGTCGGTCCAGCTGAATTGGGAATGGTTCGGCAAGGCCCAGGTAGACCTGTTCGCCTCCCGAGAGACTTCCCTCTGCCCGGTCTGGTACACCCGAATAGAGGCTCCCATCGGGGCAGACGCGCTGGCACACAGCTTGCCCACGGGGTTGCGCAAGTACGCATTTCCCCCAGTGAGCTTGCTTGCACAGGTGCTGTACAAGGTCAGGGAGGATGGGGAACAAGTCATTCTAGTGGCTCCCTAATGAACTGCAAGAGAGGTTAGAAGGGAGGTTGTCCCCCTCCACCTTGAAGGTGTCTGTAGCTGCTATCATGGCCCACCATGACACAGTAGATGGCAAGTCTTTGGGTAAGCACGACTTAATTAACAGGTTCCTAAGAGGCGCCTGGAGGTTAAAACCCAGGAGATCCCACAAACTCGGCACCCTGGATGACTCCTCCCTAGCCCTCTTGTCCGTGAATTCAGCGGAAGAATTTGCTGACCAAGACCAATGCTGCTACTCAATTTACCCTGTACTGGAATAGGTGCTCCACAGGACAGGCTCTCCTGTGGACTTTTCCCCCGTGTGTATTTTTTCGGCGGCACGGTCCCCTTGCGAGTGGACCCGCGTCTCCCTTGGGCAGTCCTCACGGACCCCTGGTCGCTGTGTTTGTAGCAACTCCTCCCTCCCAATGAGGTAGGATCAACCACCATGCCATTTTCCACATGTGACTTAAAAGACCATGTGATATATTTCACCACTCTTTACCTCCCCCAGTATTTGCAGGTGTGGTCTCCGCAGGGTCTTTCCCACCAGAAAGAATAGGAAAACTGGGAAAGATCGCCTTAACCGATGCGTATGATAGTGTTAAGATGGCCCCAGCTGCTTTAACTCTATGCGAGAAACATAGAGAGAGAAAAGGCGCGGCTGGCGCGACCTGCTGCCATGCTTGGCACATTGCCTTGTTCCCCCCTGTCGGGGGTAAAGAACCAGAAGGCTTTGACGATTTTATGGGGCGTTGGGGAAGGGTACGTGCAGCCTGGCACAGCTGATCATGGCGTGATTTAAATTGGACCCCTAGTGTCGCTTCTTCGACACAACGTTTAAGTGAGTGACAGACGGGGAACGTCTTGGTTACGGCAAATAAATAGACTAATTTAAATGTGTTTATTTAATTCACATTTAAAAATGTGCATGAATAAATCATGTATTTAATTCATGTTTAAATGCAAAAAATTTTTTAACAATAAATAGCATATTGATCCGTCAATTAAAATGTAATGTAACCTCCATTCCCTGATGGAGGGAACGAGATGTAGTGTCCTCCAGGCCACGTCGCTGAACCGAGCCACTGTTGCGGCCAAACCTCATTGTCGGCTCCTCAGAAAAATCCTGAATGAAACAGACGCATTTCCCTCCCTTTATACCCGTATGTCCGAGGGCGGGACATGCAAATTCCTTCAAATTTCTCATTGGCCTTTTCTCATAGATCAGAGATGCAAAAGTCTCTCAAGAGAGATCCGTAGTGTCGCTTCTTCGACACAATGTCTTGTTCCCTCCATCAGGGAATGGAGGTTACATCCATAACCTAGACGTTTTTAAATGACGGATCAATGTGCTATTTATTGTTAATTTTTTTTTTGCATTTAAACATGAATTAAATACATGATTTATTAATGCACATTTTTAAATGTGAATTAAATAAACACATTTAAATTAGTCTATTTATTTGTCCATTTATAAATTAATTTATTCACGTTTTTACTTTCAAATTAATAGATTGATCGTTTATTTCTTCATTATTTTTTAATCGGCACACCGTGGCTTCCAGACTCAGAATGAACTGATTGAAGAATACGTTTCAGTCTGTTCTTTACACTCAGCTATTGTACTGCTAATCTAAGCCTCAGACAGCGCACTCACAGATCGGCTTCAGTGCGTGCACTAACCATCTGATAGATATTGCACAAATAACTGGAAAACCTATGATGATTGGACACTTTATTTATCAGCTAAATGGCTCATCAAGTCTGAGTGTGCGGTTGTTAGTCAGTTTAAGCTAGAACAAACCCATACCTTTTGCCGTTTTAGTCAAAGATCTGACTATGCGAGACTATTGTTTGGCTAAAATACATGCTGCCTATAAACTAGCTGACAAGATGCTCTGAATTATATTTATGTTCACTTGCACCCTACTAACGTTTTAAAGATCTTGTTATTTGTGGACTAAATAGACATGGGCAATTCATCTCCAACCTAGACAAACAAATACTGATTCGCTCAACAGTGGTCACAGGTCAAGCCTGGCCATTGACAGCATTATTTTTCAGCCCTAAACGTTGAGCCACTGATTACTGCTCCAGTTCCCATTCAGGGTCATGCCATCATTATCTTTTAATGCCAGATCACCTCTCCACTTGTCGTACAGTCCACACTCCCAAATGCCACTGGCATTACCATCAAAAGATTCCTGTCACCTCTTCCAATACTGGGGGATTTGCAACAAGCCTTGGCTTATGAATCAAACAAACAATGAAAGAGAGTGGTCCGGCATGCCTCTGTAAATGAGCGGAGGTGTGGGGATGCGGAGCGGGAAGACAGGTTGCTGGTGATAGCTGTCACACTGGATGTTTTTACCCTGACAGGCGGCTGATTAGCAGGTGATGAAAGAGAGAAGAAGCTAAAGAGATGAGGGAGAGTGAAAGAGAGAGAAAAAGAGACATGAAAAGAGAGAGAGGAAGAGCAGAATGTGCGGTGCTGTACTGCTTGCTCACCAACCATACATCTATCTTTTCCACACACAAACACAAACAGATACACAAAAAACACATTCACAAACAGTCTAAGCAGTAAGCTGGCTTTATCCATGAGGCCTGTCTTTTAGTATAGGAACTGACTGCATTGCAAGATGTTGATTATCCCTCTCTCTCTCTCCCTCTATCTCTCTCTCTCTCTCTCTCTCTCTCTCTCTCTCTCTCTCTCTCTCTCATCCTCACTCTCTGTCAATCATGTTAAATTTAAGTTAGTCAAATATTGTTTTAGTCTGACTGACCTCTCTTGTAAGTGAGAGCAGTTGTTTATTTGTTAGTCTTCTGATGGGCTGTGCAGTATAGATTGTCGTTTGTTGACACCCTGTCATACCAAAATTATGTCCAGCATATCGGCTGTGTGTTCAGCTGACACTGTGTGTCATGGAAGTTTTGATTAATCTAGAAATGCCACTCAAATGTCATTTCAATTATATATTTCTTCAACAGGTGGCAAGAAAAGTTGAGACAGTGAACCCCCATAAGTGTGTATATGAACAATAGGGGTCCAAAAGTCAGAGACCACTTGCGAAAATGCTTCAATTTTGCATTTTATCCTGATTTATCCACTTTCTTTTCAAAAGGAGTTAACATGCTACATGCAAAATTATTCCTGGCAAAAGTAAGATTTAAACAAATAGTTTTAAATAATTTTTTATATAGTATTTTATAAAATATTGTATATATTTGTATTATATCATTTTTATAATATATTATTATTATTTTTGCAAAGCATATTTAAATAAATCTAGTGTAAATTTTGCTTGGTCATTTACCAAACTGTATTCTTTATGCATTTGTTTTACTTAGTTTTTAAAGTTCATATTCTCTTTTATTTTAATGAAATAATTCACATTTATTCTAAATTCAAAAAGTTAATTCTGTTTAATAAACATTTATCACACAATTGAAATTTGTAAATCTGAAATATTTTTGACTGTGTTCAATGTCCCAAATTTACATTTCATTGGCCTATAAATAGTGCTAAATTTTAACTTTCTGTTCTATAACCCACATAAATCTTTTTTTATGAGAGTATATGAATGCATGCATGTAAAGAAACAAAAGAGCAAGTAGGTGAGATAGGACTGAGAAGAAGGAAAAGGTTTCCATCCTCATCAAGGTGCCCTTGAAAGCAAAAAGATGTGTGGGGCTGAAAATAGAGTGAGGGAGAAAAATGGAAAGATGTTGATTCTTAGTGGACAGCATTAATGTCCCAATGCTTTAGCATCTCAGACTCCTACAACTTCCCCTTCCAAGTCAGTTTGTATATTAAAGTCAATGTTAACTGTTTCACGAGTGTTCTTTTCCTCTCGACTCTCTGTGCCCTTCTCTCTCTTTCTGCTCACTTATGATGCCCAGTGCAAAGTTGTGTTCATAATTTATCTTTCTCTCTCCTTCTTCCAGTTGACCTGTTTGGTTACAATGAGTGCAGCAGGCATTTATCTTACTCTCATCCCTGATTCTCTACTAGCCAATGCTCACAGTCACTAATGGAAGATACAGATGCCACATAGTCAATAATGAAGAGAAATGCCAAGCCACATGTGTTTTGCCCAGTCAATGAGCATGTATTCACAGAAGTGCTGCAGTTGCTCAAACACAGACATTTGTTTTCATATCATGTTGGTGATCTCCATTTGACCTCTGTTGTACAAAAATTATTCTGATTAAAGGCTATTTTTAGGGGGGCCCATGCAAAGGTCTATGGTTGACCCTTAATGGGATCAAGTACAACTATTTACTTACTGACATATATCACCGAAAATAGTATTTACATGGAACAAACACGATTTGCATTGTGTAGCTAATGTAAAGGGTTACATTAGGCTCAGGGTTACTGACCAGAAGGTCAGGGGTTCAAGCCCCAGCACCACCAAGATGCCACTGTTGGGCTCTTGAGCAAAGCACTTAACTCCAGGTTGCTCCAGGGGGATTGTCCCTGTAATAACTGCACTGTAAGTCGCTTTGGATAAAAGCATCTGCCAAATGCATAAATGTAAATGTAAATGTAAATATATACATCGGTTTTAAAATGGATGGTTATTATACCGTTGAAATCTTCTCATTGATGGTATTGCATGAAGATAAAGATTTCAGAACATTTCTAAAATCCTAATCAGTTTAATTAAGACAGAATCTGCGACATTTACACATCATCATATAAACTTGCCTAGATAAAATAAATCTTTAAATTGCGCCTTCCTTATGTTGCATTTGACTGTCACTCAATTTTAAAGGTGACATGCAGGTGTAGCGAGTGCTGCGCGTCAAGAGCACATCTGAAGTCCAGCACGAGCGCATCATATACAGACATTTCCGGGCGAGCCTGAACATTTATTTCCGCTGTCTGGGACCCACGAAGCACCATCAATGTTGATGGTTACCCAGTCTGTAAAGTTTGCTGCAAAAATGATTGGCTCACGCGGTAAAAACCTCAAACCTTAAGCACAATCTCCGTGAGCACCATCCTACGGAATTTGTGGAGATGAATGTATGTGGAAAATACAAAGGATAATAAATGATAGCCCGTTTCATAAAAACACAACATTCAGTGTGGTTTTACATGATTTGTAATGACTAGTTAGGCTAAAGTTATGTTTATGCTTTCTGTCACATTCACAAATGCAGCAAATGGATTTAAACCCTCGTTCAACATTACGATGTGCCAAAAGTTCTTTTGCCTAAGTGCAACGCAACAGCAGGCCAATGTGTTTGATAATACTAATAATGTTTTATTTGTAAAATGCATGGCTTTTGGTGTTCAGGAAATTGACATTGACCATATGAATGAAAGAATTTGACAGTGAAACTTTGGCAGAAATTGTCAGTATTGGACAAAATGTCAATAAATAAACTGCACATGAATAATATATTTTCAGTAAGTATTGTAGAATTGAACTATCACAAATGCAACAAATTACTGAATGCATGCAAATGGATATTTGAAGTGTTAACCACACAATAATTATTACAAATTATTACAATTCAATTTAATAAATAATAATATAACAATAACAAAATATTTTTAGTTATAATCATCTGACTGCTATACATGTTTAATTTTCTTTTTTTACCTTGTCGGATTAATAGAGTGTCCTGATGTTCAAGATTAAAAGTTAAAGAATTCAAGTTGATGAAATGCAAAATAAAGTTTAAGAATTGGTTATAACTGAAATATTTATCTGTATTTAATCAGAAATAGCCTATTTTATAACCAAATATTGAACTGCTTTTAATATCAATGCACCAGGCCCACCTGCACTTGACCCACGTGTGCGCAGTTTGATTGACATCAAACACATCCCCTTCATGACATCCTTCCCTACTTGAATGTTTAACATTCTAAATGAATGTTTTTGCCATTTGCCTTTTTTTACTATCTTACATTTTCATTTTATTTACACAGTTGCTGTCAAGGAGCAGAGCTGGTCTATCACTGCAAAAGGTAATGTCTCATTAGGCTCCATGAGGGCCAGGATTAACCTGGCACATGCCCTGTCCTGTCGCTCTGCCCCTAATTGGATCATCTCTGCATCCTCAGGCTGGCAGGGGCTGAAAGGAGGTGTGTCAGGGGCTGGGGTGGGGTAAAGTCTCTGAAATTTTCCAGAGAAGACGATGTGCTCAATAGACAGACTTTATGGTGGGGCACTGTAGGGAACAGACATCCTTTACCCTTTATACTGGGACAGGATCAAACTTCAGATGACCAACAAGGTCCCAGAAAATGATTTGTTAGCATGATTTGTCACACATGATGGATCTTTGTATGAATTTGCTGATTTGTGTTGGTGGTGTGTGTGTGTTTTTATATGTATGTGTAGATTTATTATCCGCAACCTGCCCTTTTATGTTGCTATGTAGAGAGCATGCAAGGATTGGGAAGATGGCTGCCCCATTTGATGGATTTGGGGCACAGGGAAAATAGCTACATAGAGTCACAGAAAGGATCAGACTTTTCAAGCGATTCCAAAGTGAAAGATCCTGTGGAGTTTGTTAGTTTGTATGGGGGTTGTATACCCTGTTGAAGAAACCAGCTTAAACCAGTCTAGGCATTTGCTGGTCATAACTGGTCTCCCTGCCTAGTCAAACTGGTCTAGTTTGCTGGTTTTAGAGGGGTTTTGGGCACATTTCAGATGGTCAGACTTGGAGACCAGCTGGCTGACCAGCTAGATCAGCTGAAGAAAAGATTGGACAGGCTGGGAGACCAACATAACCAAGTTAAGACCAGCTTGGTCAGTCTGAGAGAACAGCTGAAGATGAGCCGTACCAGCTCAAAACAAGCTTAGCCAGGCTGGGAGACCAGCTCTTCTTATTTCTGTCTGTTACCTTAGCTATTATGTGGATTGTGGAACTGTATAGCTTTCTCTGGTTTGCATGTGTTCAGAGCTGGGAGTGGCTGTCACTCCACTCCTAATAATGTAGTGTGAGTGTCATCCTCTTAAATGTTTCTGTGAACCAGATCATTAATATCAAGATTGGAGGGGATGAGTGGGATGTATAAGTGTGTCCTCCACCTCTTTCTCTCTCTCTAAACCCTTTATCTTTAGATACTGTTCTTCTAATCAGAAAGTGATTGAAGAGGAGCACCTCAGCCACTTTGAATATCCATTTTAGTCAAAATGGCATTTGTGACATTTGTGTGAAGTTGATAGGTGCTCAGATCAGCTTCAAACACCTTAGGGAGGAACGCCACGCATAAGACGAAGTGTGGAATCTAACGAGAGAGCAAGAGAAGCGATTGATTCTAGTTATTAATTACTATTAGGATGGCTCTTTTGAAGGTTGTGCAGGTCATGCTTAATTGAGATGCTGGAATGAACAAGAGATGAGATCAAGTGTGATGAGAGAGAGAAAGAGAGATAGAGAGAGAGAGAGAGAGAGAGAGCTTCTCAAACACTCATCTTACCTTGCTCTAACCTGTTTTTGTGGTCTTGGAGCTTGGATGACTTGGAGTCAGGAATCTCTCTGCTTGAGTGGTGACATAAAGCCAGCAACACCTAACACTGAAAATGTAACTTCGCTCCGATTAACTGGCTGGCTTCTGCTGCCCGCACATTGAGCAAGATCCTGCCCCAGTCCGCCCTACTTGTGTTCATCAGTTGTACATGTCGCTGTTTATTTCCATGCTCAGTCATTTAATTATAGCCATTTGTTGGGTGTTAAAGTCAGCTGGTGCAGGCTATTAAGGCTGATAGGCTGCAAGATGGAGTTTTAGGCTCTAAGACCAGTGTTGTTATCATTTAACTGAATGAAATATTTTTCATTAACTGAAATAAAAACCAAAAGTAACACAATAGGAGCAACTTAAACTTAAACTAAAATGTATTTTCATGATACCAAAACGAAGGTTGGTACCAAAACACTTCACAGGTTGTCAGGTTTTCATTATCATTAGTTAAAGGTAAATATTCTGGGTTCAAAACAAGTTGAGTTCAAACAACACTATTTGCGGGCCACAATTTGTGGCATTTTCTTCTTTAAAACTGAATTATTTAAGCTGTTGGAACTCAAGATGGCGTCGAGTATGGCTGCTGCATTGCGAGCTCCGACACAACACTGCAGTTTATTGTTTGTTTTGTTTACAGTTTTTTTGTCTTGGAGGCTCTTGGGGAAAAAGAGCCGCCGTTCTCATCAGAGTAAGACACCGCGCAAATCGACCCCCGCTACCCAGTATGCTACTGGCAAATGTTCAGTCTCTGGACAACAAGCTCTGTGAGCTGAGAGCGCAGATCTCTTTCCAATTAGAGACAAGGGATTGCTGCGTTTTCTGCCTTACAGAAATCTGGATGTCTGCGGAGATTCCAGACTCGGCCATCAAACCCACGGGGTTCTCCGTACACCGAGTGGACAGAGCGAAAGACCTCTCAGGTAAAAGCAAAGGTAGTGGTGTATGTTTTATGATCAACAAATCATGGTGTGATCAGAGGAACGTACATTTTATCAAGACTTTCTGCTCTCCTGATCTGGAATATCTCATGCTTCTGTGTTGACCATTCTGGCTACTGAGGGAATTCACAGCGGTCATTATCACAGCTGTGTACATCCCCCACAAGCCGACGCAGACTGGGCACTCAAGGAACTGTATGGTAGTATAAGTGAGCAGGAAACCGCGCACCCTGAGGCCGTGTTCATTGTTACCGGGGACTTTTACAAAGCCAATTTTAAAACAATAGCACCAAAATACCACCAACACATCAGTTTCAACACACAAGGGGACCGAGTTTTGGACCATTGCTATTCTCCTTTCCTGGGATGGCTACAAATCCATCCACCGCCCACCATTTAGCAAATCAGACCACTCTTCCGTTCTACTTATGCCTGCTTACAGGCAGAAACTGAAACATGAAGCACCCACCCTCAGAACAATCCAGTGCTGGTCGGACCAATCAGACTCTGCGCTACAAGACTGTTTTGATCAAAAGGACTGGGAGATGTTCCAGTCCGCCTCAGATAACGACATCGAGGTTTATGCTGATAGCATAACGTGTTTCATCAGGAAGTACGTAGAGGACGTTGTGCCAACCAAAACAATACGGATCTACCCCAACCAGAAACCATAGGTTAATGGCGATGTTCTCGTGGCACTTAATGTGGCGCGGACCTCCGCTTTTAATTCCGGGAATGCGGAGGAGTGTAAACAAGCCAGTTATGCCCTCCGTAACTCTATCAGTGCAGCCAAATGCCAGTACAGGCACAAAATTGAAGGACAGTTCAACACCACCGACTCTAGAAGTATGTGGCAGGGAATTAACATCATCACAGACTACAAAGGGAATAAAAACTCTGCCGTGAACACCGCTGCCTCTCTCCCAGATGAGCTTAACACATTTTATGCTTGTTTCGAGGACAATAACACCGCCCTCATGGAGAGAGCACTCATGGCCGACGCTACAGAGGTTGGTTCACTCTCCGTCTCTGTTGCGGATGTAACCCGATCCTTCCAACGGGTGAACATTCATAAAGCCGCGGGTCCAAATGGCATTACGGGCCGCGTCATCAGAGTGTGTGCGATCCAACTGGCTGGTGTTTTTACGGACATTTTCAACCTGTCCCTCTCCCTGTCTGTAGTCCCCACATGCTTCAAAATGTCAACCATTGTGCCTGTACCGATGCAAGCCAAAATCACTTGCCTAAATGACTGGCATCCTGTTGCTTTGACCCCCATCATCAGCAAATGCTTTGAGAGGCTAATCAGAGATCACATCTGCTCTGTGCTGCCCACCTCTTTGGACCCATTTCAGTTTGCCTACCGCAACAACCGCTCCACTGATGATGCCATTGCATCTACAATACACACTGCTCCCTCCCACCTGGAAAAAAGGAACACATATGTGAGAATGCTGTTTGTAGACTACAGCTCAGCATTCAACACCATAGTGCCCACCAAGCTTGAAAACAGCTCGATGTGCAGCTGGATCCTGGACTTCCTGTCAGGCAGATGTCAGGTGGTTAGAATAGGCAGCAACATCTCCTTATCACTGACCCTCAACACTGGAGCCTCGCAGGGCTGTGTTCTCAGCCCACTCCTGTATTCCCTATACACACATGACTGTGTGGCAACACATAGCTCCAATGCCATCAGTAAGTTTGCTGATGGTATGACGGTGGTAGGTCTGATCACTGACAATGATGAAACAGCCTACAGAGAGGAGGTGCACACTCTGACACGCTGGTGTCAGGAGCACAACCTCTCCCTCAATGTCAGTAAGACCAAGGAGCTTGTAGTGGACTTCAGGAGGAAAGACAGAGAACAATCACCATTAATGGAGCACCGGTGGAGAGAGTCAGCAGTTTCAAGTTCCTCGGTGTCCACATTACTGAGGAACTCACATGGTCCATCCACACTGAGGTCGGTGTGAAGAAGACTCACCAGCGCCTCTTCTTCCTGAGACAGCTGAGGAAGTTTGGAATGAACCACCTCATCCTCACACGGTTCTACACCAGCACTGTAGAGAGCATCCTGACTGGATGCATCACCGCCTGGTACGGCAATAGCGCCGCCCACAACCGCAAAGACCTGCAAAGGGTGGTGCGAACTGCCAGAAACGTCATCGGAGGTGAGCTTCCCTCCCTCCAGGACATATATAACAGGTGGTGTGTGAAAAAAGCTCGGAAGAGTCATGGTCTGCTCTCACTGCTTCCATCAGGCAGGCGACCCGCACCAGCCGACTACATGACAGCTTCTTCCCCCAAGCAGTCAGACTTTTGATCAACAATCAGCACTGCACTTTAATAAACTTCATCTTACTATCTCACACTGGACTGTCAAATATATTCTCCACAATATAACTACTGCATATATATTTTTATATACTCTTATTTTTGTATTTTTATTGTATGTGTATTCTATATTGTGTGTATTGTTTACTGTACATTGTATATTAGTATTGTGTTGTGTAAGTATATGTACATTTGGTATGTAAATTGTGTTGTGTAAATATGTTGTTTATTGTAAATTGGTATATGTCTCATCACTGTCATGACTGCTATGTTGCTCGGAACTGCACAAAAGACTTTCACCTACTGTTGCACTTGTGTACATAGTAGTGTGACAATAAAGTGATTTGATTTGATTTGTTGTTTAAATAAATGTTTTCATGATTGTTTTAGGGTTTTGTGGTTTACAACGTTATACCATCATGGCAATAAAGTTGTAAAATTGGATATAACTTTATAGAAAAAGTTGGTAAGTGATTTTATCACACTGAAATCATGGTAGCATGCATATTGTTTGTTTTTTGGCAATACTTTTGATGTTTTTAATGTTCTTGGATACTACCATTGTAAGTGCCTCACTGTAATGCAGATTTTTCTTCTATATAAATTTTTGTGATAATCAACATTGTGCCACAAATGTTGTCAATTGAGCTTAACTTTTATTGAACCCGGATTACTTTAAATGTGTTAATTAACATGAACTAACAATGAGCAATACTTCAACAGCATTTACTAATCTTAGTTAGTAAATTTCAATCTATACTAATGTTTAGGAAATGCATAATTAACTTACATGAACTAACAATGAACAATAGTATTTTCATAAAATAATATTAACCAAGAATAATAAATGCTGTAAACAATATTGGTCATTGTTAGTTCATTATACCTAATGCATTTACAAATGCAACCTTATTATACCGTTAAGGAATACAACCCTATTGGATGATATGTTAATTTTAACAAAGCATTATTGTTACATTTTGTTTTCTTTCCTGAATAGGAGTACATTTTCAGCACTTTCAAAATATGCGATTAATCGTGATTAACTAACAAAACGTATACGATTAATTGCGATTAAAATGTTAATCGACAGAGAGTATTATTAAACATGAAATGAAGCTGGATAACAAGAATACTAGAAGGCCCTGTGAAATGTAACACCGTTAAACATATTTAAATTATACCAGTTAAAGCAATAACATTTGCAACCCTAAAATACAAAAAAATAAAAATAAATATAAAATCCTGAAAAACTAAAACTAGACTAGAAAACACTTGCAAAAAATTCTAACTCAGCTAAAACTAACAAAGCTAGAAACTAAAACTAAACTTATTTTAATTAAAACTGAACTGAGAATAAAATAGAAATAAAAACGAAATTCAAAATTAAAATAACCCTGCTTAGGAGATGATGTTTGCTTTAGTCACACTATCCCAACACCCACACAACCAATAGATATATTCTCCTGTCAGTCTGCCAGTCCTGTTGCTTCATGTCATCAAACAGAAATTGTCCCATAGTTTGGTCAAACAGCTAGTAGTCCTCCTTGGTCATTTGAACCTGCCTGTCATCCTTAGGAGCTATGCAGCAAGGTAAATTCCAACATATGTAGTCCTAATAAACTGTCACTTTTATGCAGGTAAACTCTAACTCAGTCTGCCTCGAGTCTCTGTGGCTTTCATCTATCTTGTTTTCTCTTTTCCTCCTTTCTCTCCAGCCCATCTTGTTCTATCAGCTTAGATGGCTGTCTGAGAGGGTAAGGAGGAGGGAGGGTAGGGGAAGCTGACACCATTTTCCCTCCCTCTGAACTAAACAACATGTTAATTAAGGTGAATCAGTAAGCTGTTGCTGAAATATAGCACCAATCTCCAAAATGCTCCACTGTGCAAAAAACAAAACAAAATAAAACAAAACAAATACAACAAACTACTAAATAAGACAACATGAGTAGGGGAGGGTGGACGGAAGCCGGGCAGCAACCAGCACTTTCCACTTTGACAGTACCATCTTTTAATTGGTGATTCTACAGATAATTACACGAGGTGTTACTTGTAGCCGGAGGTAGCCGGCACCTCCTTGTCTTTAGAAGGATTCTATAAATTCCCCTGCCCTTTATGCACCTCAGAGTCTCTGAGTGGATGCTCACTCATGTGATTTCTTATATGTTGTTACTTTTGCACAATTTACTTTGTATACACTTTATATAATTAAGTTTGCCTTTAAATATGTTCACTAAATAAGTATTTATTTATATTTGCTATAGACTTTTCCCTTAAAAGAATAGAAATTAAAAAGGAGTCTTTGTTTACTCACCCTTATGTACTTTTTCTTCTTCTGTGAAACACAAAAAGCAAAGGAATCCAATGTGGTGTAAAAAGACAGGCAAACTGCTAAAAATAGTTAGATTTGTCCCTTGAAGGTCACTGCATTGTTCGGCCTTTTCTGAGTGCTGAAGTAAAGCAATTATTGTTAATTTACACTTCACACATTCATTTCATTATTAAATTTATCTGACTCAAATTTTAAGTTGACCTCTAATTTAGATTAAGGCTCTAATTACTTTCTGATCATTCTTTTATTTTAATCTTTTAAGTTGTTGATTACTCTGTATCCTCTTCTATTCATTTACCTTTTGATCAGTTTCTAATGAGATTCAAACTGATAGTCTATAAGTGGCTTCCTCCTACATTAAAGCTTCAGTTATGATATAAATGATTCTTAAAATGGTATTCTCCTGCTCGGTTCCTCCAGAGCGGTTTCTCCTATTTTAAAGACCCAGTATTGATATAAATGATTTCAGAGGAATACAGAATAAATAAAAATGTAATAATTTATCTGCCAGGTATGATTTAAAACATAAGTTACAGAAACAAGTCAAAGAACATGCCTGGCAGTTGAGAAAACTACATGTAATTGCAAAGCATGGGAGATCAGAATGCAGATTCCTATTATTAAAGTTACACACATTGAGGTGTGGGATCATCTGACTACAGAGAACCCTGAGCTCTGGGCCAGCTTTTCTTAAATATCCAGACAGAATACGCATTGTGTACCAAATGGTATTATCCTTTGAACAATGAGAATTTGGGGGTGATTGTGTTTGTGGCAGGGCGGAGGGTGGGGCCGAACGTGATCCTACACACCCGGTCCCGTATTAGGCTAATCAAGCCTCCCGAGAGGGATAAAGGTCGACTGCAGAGGATCGTACGGGAGAGAGAGATCGTTTAAGGACATGTCCGTCATGTGTGTTTGTCTTTTAAGTTTATCATTAAAACTATTATTTATATTGACAAGCCGGTTCTCGGCTGTCATGCTTTCTGGTCACTCTCTCCCTCTCTCGACACTTGGCATTCCTTAAATGTCTCTCTCCGTATCACTATAATAAGACACAGGTGTTAGAGGTAATTACAAACCAGGTAACAAGCTGGTTTGTAATACACCACTGACTCATGCCGGGGCAACATCCGGCCTGCCCACTCCCCCATTTCTGGAGAGAAAGTCAGCCACAACCATCTGTGCCCCCGGCCTCTGGACCACCTTGAATTTAAAGGGTTGGAGAGCCATATACCAACGGGTGATCTGCGCGTTAGTATCCTTCATGCGGTGGAGCCACTGCAGAGGGGCATGATCGGAACAGAGGGTGAAGGCCCGCCCCAGCAGGTAGTAGCAGAGTGTCAGAACTGACCACTTAATCGCAAAGCATCCCTTCTCGATGGTGCTATATTTTGCTATCTGAAGGTCCTTCCTCCCAAGCTTCCAGTATAACGTCCCGTGGCCGGCGCCCGTACAGTAGTTCAAATGGGGAAAAGCCTTACCGCTCTCTCTCTCTCTCTCCCGCAGACCGACACAGGACCATGCCCCCCATGCCACAGTGTTCTTGGCTTCCTGGGGTTTAACCTTCAAGGAGGGGGATAGACCTCCAGAATTATACAGCATTTGGCAAAGAACTTGTCTCTTTGTTAAAGAGATCCTTTTACCAGTTGCACTGAAACATTTTAAATGATATCAAACATGCCTAGTTACATTATTTGTATACATCAGATATGATATTTTGTTACATACAGATCTTAGGTGAGTTTGAGGTGATTCTGAGCTGAAGAGGAATGGAGGATTAGGAGAGGGGAGAGAATGGGACAGATGTGGAAAGGCAACAATGAGGTGTGAATTTGCAATATTCGCTCAGTGGGGTGTGGTCCCTCAGGAAGAGATGCTAACTGTGAGAAAGTTCACATGTTGATTTTCTCAAAGATCATACATTTACTCTTTGCCTCCCAGGGGAGTTTTGTCCTTTGAATGCAAACACATTGGCACCCCGCCTTACAGTCCACTCTCTGGCCAACCGGGCAACTCATAATAGTTTCTGCATGGTTACTATTGGGCGTTCACTGTGCCAAGTCCATTTTGTCGCTTTGTATGCATCTGCAGAATACCTAGTCTCACCAGGTACATGTAGCTTGGGTCCGGCAGGTGGATAATTGTGTTTGGGCCTCAAATGGTCAGAATGGTTGGGAAGTGCATGTGCAGTACAGACTGCTATCATTATTTTCTTAACCACATGTCGTTTCAAACTCATATGATGTTATCATCTTTGTTTTTCTTAGTGGTGAATCCAAGGATTTCTTCTGAGGTTTGCAGAATGGCAATCTTTATGTGATTCCACATCTCTTCTGGAGGTAGTAATTGGCAGAAAATTAGGTTCTTCAAGTCTAGATTGCAAGCGCTCTTGAAAATCTACCATGACATATGCAGACAAAATGTTTTTGACCTGGAGCTTCCTTATTGGGGTGCCTCCTTGTTTTCTGAGCCTGGGCTTGAAGGGGAAGTCGAGCTTGCATCGATGATGATCTGTGTGGCATTCTGCATTGGGCATCACACTGGTATGAAGGACATATTTTATGTCCCTTTGGCATACTATGATGTAATTAATTAGGAGAAAGTGTTTTGATCTAGGATGCATCCAGGTTGTTTTCAGGCTGTCTTTCTGCTGGAATACGGGGTTTGTGATGGTGAGCTGTAGTTCTGTGCAAAATTTGAGAAACAAGCGCCCATTGTCATTACAGTCACCCATGCCATGTTTCCCAAGGACATCTTTCCAGACTTCTGAGTCTCTGCCCATTGAGATGGCATTAAGATCTCCAAGGATGATTATTTTGTCGCTCTGTGGGATGCTCTTGAGAAGTCTGCACATGTCAGCATAGAATTTATCCTTTTCAGAAAGACTATTTTAAGAATGTAAAATGTCAGAATAATAGAAGAGAGAATGATTTATTTCAGCTTTTATTTCTTTCATCACATTCCCAGTGGGCCAGGTATTTACATACACTTTGTTAGTATTTGGTAGCATTGCCTTTAAATTGTTTAACTTGGGTCAGTCTTTTTGGGTAGCCTTCCACAAACTTCTCACAATAAGTTGCTGGGATTTTGGCCCATTCCTCCAGACAGAACTGGTGTAACTGAGTCAGATTTGTCAGAATGCCTTTTCAGTTCTTCCCACAAATGTTCTATCGGATTGAGGTCAGAACTTTGTGATGGCCACTCCAATACCTTGACTCTGTTGTCCTTAAGCCATTTTTCTACAACTTTGGAAGTATGTTTGGTGTCATTGTCCATTTGGAAGACCCATTTGTGACCAAGCTTTAACTTCCTGGCTGATGTCTTGAGATTTTGCTTCAATATATCCACATAATTTTCCTTCCTCATGAAGCCATCTATTTTGTGAAGTTCACAATCCTTCCTGCAGCAAAGCACTACAACAACATGATGCTGCAACACCCATGCTTCACGGTTGGGATGATGTTCTTCGACTTGCAAGCCTTACCCTTTTTCCTCCATACATAACAATGGTCATTATAGCCAAACAGTTCAATTTTTGTTTCATCAGACCAGAGGACATTTCTCCAGAAAGGAGACAGAATGTGTCTCCTTCCTGAAAGGTATGATGGCTGCATGGTCCCATGGTGTTTATACTTACATATATGTTTGGAAATTTCTCCTAAAGATGAACCAAACTTGTGGCTAATTTCTTTTGATTTTCCCATGATGTCAAATAGAGAGGCACTTTGAAGGCAGGTCTTAAAATACATCCAGAGGTACACCTCCAATTGACTCCAATTAGTCAATTAGACTATTAGGAGCTAAGTGGCTTATTGCCTAGAGGCTTGAGATCATTTTCTGGAATTTTCCAAGCTGCTTAAAGGCACAGTTAACTTAGTGTATGTAAACGTCTGACCCATTGTAATTGTGGTTTAGTAAATTAAAAGTGAAACAATCTGGGGCGTTGGGCTGGACTGGAACCCTGGCTGGATGATTGGTTCCTCGGGTCTGCACACCGCTCACAGCCCCCCCCCCCCCCGGTTCCTTTCTTCCCGGAAGTGCATGATGTGCTGACGAGTTCATGGAGAACACCCTTCTCTACCCATCACCGTGCCTCTCGCTCATCCGCTCTCACTACCCTCGACGGCAGAGCGGCCCACGTGTACACGGCGGTCCCCCAGATGGACAGAGCGGTTGCGATCCACCTCTTCCCCGAGAACGCTGCCACCTGGCGGGGTCGCCCTGTGCTCCCCTCCAAGGCCTGTAGGATGACATCTTCACTGACCTCCAAAGCCTACAGTGCCACCGGACAGGCCGCTTCCATCCTGCATGCCATGGCCCTCCTGCAAGTCCACCAGGCCAAGGCTCTTAAAGATCTGCACTTAGATATTCCTTATCCCGACGTGATGCAGGAACTGCACTCAGCGACCGACCTTGCCCTCAGGGCCACGAAGGTCACAGTGCGGTCACTCAGGCAGGCGATGGTTGACGCCACTCTCATGGTTCAGGAATGACATCTGTGGCTGAACATAGTTGAGATGCGCGAAGTGGACAAAACACGCTTCCTCAACGCACCTGTCTCCCAGTTCGGCCATTTCGGCGACACTGTAGAGGACTTTGCCCAGCAGTTCTCAGCGGTGAAAAAGCAGGCGGAGACCATATCTCACATCATGCCCCGCCACTCCTCCAGCGCTGGCAGTGCCCTGTCTGCCTGCCAAGGGCGTCCTCCTGCAGCGCCTAAGAAATACACAGCTCCACCTCATCCCAGGCCCAGCTCTCAGCCCCAGCGTCGAGCACCTGGCAGGAGGCACACGCCCAGTGGCCCAGGATAGATTTATTAAGTGGGGGGACCAAACTGTGAGCAAAAATTCTCAACTTTTAGGCTCATACAACTATTATTGACGAGTTATTTACGTAATTTGTGTTTGGATTAACATTCAAGAAGTAATGGATACATTTTTATTAAACCATGGATGAACAAGAATAAACACTGGTCAACACGGGCAGAAGCCTATATTATCAATTTACTTACATTAGTTGCCTGGCACAGTAGTTGCCAATCAATCAGCCATCTAAAAATCAGCAAGCCTTCTCAATATTATGTTACATTTACATAACCAATTTCCAGTAGCCTACTGTAATGTTACAAATTATCACGAGAGAGATATATTTATGGCTATATTTTACATAAGAACTATAAAGAACTATCACAAAAAGCATACAATGTTTACAAATTCACTGTGCCCTATATTCAACTAGGCTATAAGCTTTAACATCAAATACAAACATTTTTTTAATATTTATAAAGTATTCTCCTTCAGATTTTAAGTAATAAATTAAATAGTTTACTGTATACCGATACCAATAACTGTTCAAATCACAAAAAGTAGGCCTTTCAGGAATTACTTCTAGGTCTACTGTATACTGTACATGTATAGTGCATTCAAGAACATGTACTATCCAGAAGTATGCTCAAAAGGAACCAAAAACTGCTCTCCTCCTTTCATTACCCTGCACAAATTGCTGTGCAATCTGTGTTTTGTGCAACCTGTCAAGCCTCTCTTTTTGAATATGGCACACAGCAATGCCGTTTAGCCTTTTTTGACTCATGGTAGATTGCAACCATGTTTTCAATCTACGCAATCCGCTAAAGCTGCGCTCTGCCTCAGCAGATGATATGGGGACCACAATCAGCAATCTAACTAGTGTCTCTACTTGATCGAATAGGCCACAAACTTCAGGGGGCATTTCTTTTAATGCTTATACAGCACCAGCAGTTGTCTTGATTTTATACTTGATTTTAAACATGGGTAACTGAACTTTCAAGTTCTCTTCATTTAGTTCAGGATACCTACGGACAGCATCATTCGTAATGCCAGTCAGCAGTGTGTTTTTGTTACGAATGTGGGAAGCAGGAGAAGTCAGACAGGGGTTGCGGATCCAAAAGCAGGTTTTTATTAACAAACTAGCAAAATAAACAAACACAAGAACAAAAGAACAGTCCACGATGGGAAAAACTTAACCAAACACAAACAAACACACAGCTGGAAGAATGAACACGAAGGGCAGGAAACAAGGGCAAATGCACAACAAGAACCCAGACAGGAACATTCAACAATCGACATGGAGTGAACAAAAAGCAGGGCTTAAATACACAGTGATTGATGACTGGATTAGACACAGGTGAGAACAATTAACCAAAATGGCAGTGCTGATGGCAGGTGGATAGTGGGAAATGTAGTTTTAGACAAGGACAGTGAAACACGGGGCGGACAACAAGGAAAACGTGACATGGAGCGTGAACAGTGATGGGTGAAATGGAAAACACGGAGCAGACAAGGAAACATGACATGAACGTGAATAGTGAGACACAGAACACAGGGTAGACAACAGAGGAACGTGACATAACCCCCCCTCAAAAGGACCGGATTCCAGACGGTCCTAACCAAAAAGACAGAAATACCAAAAACAAAAAATTACCAAGGAGTGAGGGGGTAGACCGGGAGGGAAAACATACAGATGAAAGGGAGCACAAGGGACACAGAGACCATCCAAGGAGGCACAAGGGACAATTAGGCAGTCCATGGGGGGACAAGGGGCAATTAGGCAGTCTACGGGGGCACAAGGGGCAATTAGGCAGTCCATGGGGGCACAAAGGGAAATGAGACAGTCCACGGGGCCAATTAGGCAGTCCCTGGGGGCACAAAGGGACCGGTTTAGGGGGCCAGGGAGGTATCGAACGGGCAGGGACAGGTTTCGGTGGTCTGGGAGGTGTTGACCGGGCAGGGACAGGTTTAGATGGCCCGGGGGCTGGCCATGAGGCAAGGGCCGGTTCAGGGGGCCTGGGAGGAGGCCACAGGACAGAGGCCGGCCTTGGTGGCCTGGGAGATGGCCGTGGGCCAAGGGCCGGTTCAAGGGACCTGGGAGGTGGCCACAGGACAGAGGCCGGTTTTGGTGGCCTAGGAGATGGCCGTGGGGTAAGACCAGGAAGGCTCTGGAGTCTCTGGGGGCAGAGCCGTAGGAGGCTCTGGAGGCGGAGCCGTAGGAGGCTCGGGAGGCTCTGAGGGCAGAGCCGTCGGAGGCTCGGGAGGCTCTGAGGGCAGAGCCGTAGGAGGCTCAAGAGGCTCTGGAGGCAGAGCCGAGGGAGGCTCGGGGAGAAGAGCCGCAGGAGGCTGAGCCGTGGGAGGCTCTGGAGGCGGAGACCTGGAAGGCTCTGGAGGCAGAGCCAAGGGAGGTGGCGCCGTAGGAGGTTTCAGAGGCGGAGCCCTAGAAGGCTCTGGGGTCTCTGAGAGCACAGCCGTAGGAGGCTTGGGAGATGGAGCCGTAGGAGGCTCGGAGGGCGGAGCCCTGGAAGGCTCGAGAGGCAGAGCCCTGTGTGGCTCGAGAGCCCTGGGAGGCGGAGCCCCGGAAGGCTCGAGAGGCTTGAGGGGCGGAGTCCTGGAAGGCTTGAGGGGCAGAGCCCTGGCATGCTCAAGAGACTTGAGAGGCGGAGCCCTGGGAGGCTCGGGAGGAGGAGCCCTAGAGCCCAGTTTTGGTGGCCTAGGAGATGGCCATGGGGTAAGGACGGTTCAGGGGGCCTGGGAGGAGGAGTGGCCGCTGGGGAGGCCAGCGGAGCCGCGTGAGGCGGAGCCAAGGAGGACCTCTGAGGCGGAGCCGAGGGAGGCTCGGGAGGCGAAGCCGATGGAGGTGATGGCTTAGAAGGCCCAGAAGGCGGAGCTGAGGGAGGCTCAGGAGGTGGAGACCTGGAAGGCTCTGGAGGCGGAGCCGAGGGAGGTGGCGCCGTAGGAGGTTTCAGAGGCGGAGCCCTAGAAGGCTCTGGGGTCTCTGAGAGCACAGCCATAGGAGGCTCGGGAGACGGAGCCGTAGGAGGCTCGGAGGGCGGAGCCCTGGAAGGCTCGAGAGGCAGAGCCCTGTGTGGCTCGAGAGGCCTGGGAGGCGGAGCCCTGGAAGGCTTGAGAGACTTGAGGGGCGGAGTCCTGGAAGGCTCGAGAGGCTTGAGGGGCGGAGCCCTGGCATGCTCGAGAGACTTGAGAGGTGGAGCCCTGGGAGGCTCGGGAGGAGGAGCCCTAGAATACTCGTGAGACTTGAGAGGCGGAGCCCTAGGAGGCTCGAGAGACTTGAGAGGCGGAGCCCTGGAAGGCTTGAGAGGTGGGGCCCTGGAAGGCTCGAGAGGCTCAAGAGGCGGAGCCCTGGAAGGCTCGAGAGGCGGAGCCCTGGAAGGCTCGAGAGGCTCAAGAGGTGGAGCCCTGGAAGGCTCGGGAGGCTCGGAAGGCGGAGCTCTGGAAAGCTTGGGAGGCGGAGCTCTGGAAAGCTCGGGAGGCTTTGGCCCTTGGACGGTCATGGCTGCTGGCGCTGGCTCTTGGACGGTCATGGCTGCTGGCGCTGGCTCTTGGACGGTCATGGCTGCTGGCGCTGGCACAGGGACGGTCATGGCTGCTGGCGCTGGCACAGGGACGGTCATGGCTGCTGGTGCTTGCTCAGGGACGGTCATGGCTACAGGCACTGGCTCTTGGACGGTAGAGGCTACAGGCGCTGGCTCTGGGACGGTAGAGGCTACAGGCGCTGGCTCTGGGACGGTAGAGGCTACAGGCGCTGGCTCTGGGACATCGGGGCCTAGTGGCTCTGGCAGGAGGACCAGGGCAGGCGTGTACCAGGAGGCGGAAGCCCGTCTTCTCTCCCTCCTCCGGGCAGACGAAGTGGACCGTGGGGGTTCTGGGAGCGCGACTGGCGCAGGGGTCAGTTTGCTGACAGGTGGAGCTGGTGTTACAGGGGGCGCCGGGGGTGGCCGAAGAGACTCCCCTGTGGATGGTGAGGTAGGGTCCTTCTCAGCAACGCCCGCATAGAGCGGTGAGTCGCACACCAGCAGGGTCGCCACCAGGAAGTCGCGGAGTATCCAGCCATGCGTCGCCTGTGGCAGCCGCTCCTTCAGCGACGGGTCCAAGTTGTCCCTAAAGAAGACCACCAAGGCTGAGTCCGGAAAGGCTGCGGCGCTTGCCAGATGGAGAAAGTCCCGAATGTGGTCTTCGATTGGGCGGTCCTCCTTTCTTAAATCGAGCAGGCGGCATCTAGCTCGTATAACCGCTGGATCCATAGGTGGTCGATTGTTCTGTTACGAATGTGGGAAGCAGGAGAAGGCAGACAGGGGTTGCGGATCCAAAAGCAGGTTTTTATTAACAAACTAGCAAAATAAACAAACACAAGAACAAAAGAACAGTCCACGATGGGAAAAACTTAACCAAACACAAACTAACACACAGCTGGAAGAATGAACACAAAGGGTAGGAAACAAGGGCAAATGCACAACAAGAAACCAGACAGGAACATTCAACAATCGACAGGGAGTGAACAAAAAGCAGGGCTTAAATACACAGGGAGTGATGACTGGATTAGACACAGGTGAGAACAATGAACCAAAATGGCAGTGCTGATGGCAGGTGGATAGTGGGAAATGTAGTTTTAGACAAGGACAGTGAAACACGGGGCGGACAACAAGGAAAACGTGACACGGAGCGTGAACGGTGACGGGTGAAATGGAAAACACGGAGCAGACAAGGAAACATGACATGAACGTGAATAGTGAGACACAGAACACAGGGTAGACAACAGAGGAACGTGACAGTTTTCCAGTTGCTTTATTATTTCTATGCATTGTTGTATAAATCTCTCACTGATTTGTGTATCTACTGTGTCTAAAACACAGTAGAACTCTGTTCTGTAGAAATCCAAGGCAGATCCAGGGGTGTAAGCAGTAGCCTGCCCAGAATTCCTTTTTGGGGCCTATGAGTATGTGGTAGTACAAACGGCTGTAAAGACAGATTGTCACACTGGTCTTCAGCTTTACTAAAGATCATTTCAAATTGTTCAGTGTCTCTTTTTGCCCTCAAGCTGTCTCGGACCAGGGATACTGCAGAAAGCATGCCTTCTACTGTCTGGCTGTTTTTCTGGAGTGATACACTTAGTATCTCTAGTTCACTTATAACATCAAGTGCAAGTACAAGGCCAAGCAAAACATTGCCTTGTTGCAGTCGATCATGCAAGCACTGTGCCTGGCTTGCCAATTCAGAACTGCAGTGGTGGCTCAGTGGTTGAGGCTCAGGGTTACTGACCAGAAGGTTGGGGGTTCAAGCCACAGCACCACCAAGATGCCACTGTTGGGCCCTTGAGCAAGGCACTTAACTCCAGGTTGCTCTGGGGGGATTGTCCCTGTAATAACTGCACTGTAAGTTGCTTTGGATAAAAAGCGACTTACATTTTACATTTATGCCAAATGCATAAATGTAAAATGTACTTGCAGCCACCTCCTCCAGTGCATTTAGCACCATTTCGTATTGGGTCAGAACAGCATGAATGGTAGGTGACCGCACAGTCCACCTGGTGAGCAAGTTTGTGGCCCTCTGTCTTCTCATGTTTGCTAAATGTTTTGCAGTTTTTAAAACTGGCACTGACAAAAGCTGTCTCTGTACCCTTGTGTTGGTTTCCCTGTCTTAAAGTACTTTTAAGTGTCTTAAAGTACACAGAACACCATCAATACCCTGACTGACATGCAGCCAGGGGAACTTATCATACCAGGTTTTTTGGAATGTTAATATCTGCTCACCAAGCACTTGCTTTTGAATAACTACAGGGTCAGGTTGATTTGGACGTGTCTCTCCTTCTTCGTGTTGTCTTATTCTACTGCCCTCCAGCTGATCCACACTGTGATATAGGTCTCTTTCAACCTGACTTGGGCCTGCCTCAGTGTCATCTGTAACTGGCTGAAAATATTACGCCATGATGAAATGCTGTCTATAGCAGGGACAATATAAAATTCTGATTGATTACTGCTGTAACAACAAATATCTTGATATTGAATGTTGACTAAAACACTATGACTAATCTTATCATTTTATTTAGCATTTATCACTTCAGGCTCTTCGAGTGCACTTCAAGTGCAAAATGTATTTGGGATATTAGAGATTATTTCCCCATTTAAAAAAAACTTAAAATGTATATCTGAAATAAAGAGGTATAATGTGGTGACCATTTCATTGAACACATGCTGTACATGCATAGAAATAATTTAAGCCTACTTACATTGTTTGCTTTGTGAAAAAACGCTGTGATGGTTTTTTTGTTTTTTAGCTGGCTTCATTTTTACATTTTGAATTGTGCCACCGAGCTAATTTGTGACAGGCAGAACTGAGGCAGCTGCGCAACACAGTTTCCAGCATGTTTAGGACCCCAGAAAAGAAGGCAAGTTACGCATCGAGTAAACAAACTGGCGTATTTACGTTTGCAATAAAATGTTTTAGAAACTAAAATCCTACGTTGCGTTAGACATGTCAAGCTTTTAGAAGTGAAAATACTGAAATAGTGCACATAATTTTTACACGTAATTTTGGGGGTGTCATACCGGTATTTTCCGCTTTTCCGATGTCAGAAACACAAGAGGCGAGATACCAGCATAGACACACAAGAACAGGACATGTATCAAAGGGATAGTATGTGTCTGAGCTTCCAAACCTGGCTAATAAGCGGTAACTACCTTTACCTCTGTTATTATTCTCTTTTTTGTTTGGGCTTTCCTGTTGTGCGCTTACTAGTATGAGATTCAGATCGATGTGAGAGAAATCCTGGCACACTAAACAAATGTCTAAACCAAGCCAAATATATGAAAGCTATTGGAAGTCATAACTAAACATTATCTTAAAATAAAACAATGTATTGACTTACCCTGTTGTGTAAGGACATTGTTGTTCCTGTAGTCTAGCATACATGTCATTCACTTGAATTGTCGATGGTGCTTAATGATTGAGACCGGTGGAATTATATTGTTAATAAGCTACTACTCTCAAAAGCATTTTTTTGTTCTTATTTCTGATATTTCAGAACTATTATATGAGAAATGTGCTATCATTTCCTTTGGAATATCTCTCACTGTTAACATAAACACCATTAGCCTACATTCCAGGTGTAAATAGCTTACGGTACTTTACATAGCATGCCTACCAACAGTAACTAAGAATGGTGGGGCATTGAATAGCGGACTAAAGTGGACCAATGCTGCTAGCCTTATGATGGTTGTCAAAGTAGACAAATAAGCGAATGTAACTCAGGTTATGCTACATCGGACATTTTAATAATAATAATAATACGTTTAAAAAATGTAAATAATAAAAAATCTAAAAAGTGGGGGGGACGATTGAGATCTCTACAAAAGTGTGGGGGATGTAACCCCCTGCTCCCCCTACTGCGCCCCTGCACATGCACCTTCGAGGACCTGGAAGGCTCCCAAGCGTTTCTGAGATGGATGACCCAGAGATCAAGATGTTT